>NC_072043.1:3421469-3661469 GCF_027791375.1 Indicator indicator | reverse complement strand
GCGCACTGCTGCCCTCTCTCACACCCAAGTACCTTTCAGAAGTCACACAGACTTCATGATGAAAGGGTGAAAAAAAAATGGATAAAGCCAGGTGTAGGGAGACAGGGAGACTTTGAGGGAGCATCCTGCTATGCATTTGTATTCCAGCTCCACTGAAAGCCTGTGCTTGCTGGCCCCTTTTCATTAAAACTCTGGATGCTCTGGAAAAGCTCTCTCTTAATTTGAACAAACTGATTCCTTTATATTTTTTTTTTTCCTGTGGGCAGGCAATAGAGTTTTCTGCAGAGTCCTTTATCAGTATTCTGTGCTGCCTTCTGGCAGCTGCTCATTTTGTGTTGCCTCAACCTGTGCTGACCTCATTTTCTCTCACAGAGCAGTGAAGGATTTGGTAAAAATTAGTTATATTAGTAGCTCCCGATCCAGGCAGTTTATTTGTGATATGACAAATATTTCAGCCATTAGGATCTTTCCATCTCTTAGCAGCTTAAATGCACTCACTTATATTTCAAATCACTGCTTAATTTAAAAGCCTATTTGTCTAGATTGTTGCAGGCACGAAAAAAAAATGCAGAACACTTACCCTTTCAAATAGGCCCTGTAGCACAACTGGAGTTGTGCCTGTGATTGGATCTCTCCCTCCATAACTTTACACTCAGACTAATCACTCACAGCACAGCAGAAGCACATCAATTCCACCGAGGAAGGGCAGACGCCACGCTGAGGATGTGGGGGTGGATCCCTGCCTTCTCCCCTCCCTGCATTGAATCAGTGCCTTGGTTTCCCCTACCTGCCCTGAGCATAGATTCATAGAAAGGTTTGGGTTGGAAGGAACTTAAAGGTCATCCAGTTGCAACCTCTCTGCCATGGGCAGGGTCGTCTCCCACCAACCCAGGTTGCTCAAGACCTCAACCAACCTGGCCTTGAACACCTCCAGGGAGGGAGCATCCACAACCTCCCTGGGCAACCTGTTCCAGTGTCTCACCACCTTCACTGAAGAATTTCTTCCTAATCTCCAGTCTAAATCTGCCCTCTTCAAGCTTCAGTCCATTCCCTCTCAATCTATCACTACAATCCCTTGTAAAAAGTCTCTCCCCAGCTTTCTTGTAGCCCCCTTTAGGTATTGGAAGGTTGCTCTAAGGTCTTCCAGTAGCCTTCTCTTCTCCAGGCTGAACAGCCCCATTTCTCTCAGCCTGTCCTCATAGTGGAGATGATGGGATGTGAAAGTGTTTCCTGGCTTTCTGGAGCTGCTCAGTTACCCACCAGTTTGGCAATCCTATGTGTGCAAGGGCACAAAAGTCACTGCAGGGCTGGGAAGGGCAAGAGGGCTACCAAGCCCCTCCTTGACAATCAAGAAGGCAGCAGGTAGGTGCTGTTGTGATGCTTGGAGGAGCCTCCATATTTCATCCTTTCACATTTTCCTACCCATGACTTCTCAGCTCCCCTTTGACATTACTGTTCCACCTAAATCTGGGGAGCAAACCCATCCTTCCTCCCCTGCCCTGAGTGTGCCTGGCCCATGAAAGCCATTACTGGCTGGTGAAAGTCGTTACAGGACCAGAGTTTTCTCTTCCTCAGCTCCAAGAGGAGCTTTCTGTCTGTGCACTGCATCAGCTTCCACCACTCCAGCTCTGAAACAGGTTCCTCTGCTGGTCTCTAATGGACAGGTTTAAATTCACAGGCAGCAGCTGTTTAAAGGCAGCAGAAGGGAGCTCTGCCAGAGAGCTGTTTTTATCAGAAGGATGAGCTTTTGTTTAATGGGTTGGGAAGAACCCACATGTAGGTTGTGTGATGTGTTTGCTGCCTTCTCTGCCACCCCTATTTTGCCCTCTATGTAGGGCTGCAAGCCTGCCTGCCCCTGGCTCTCAGCTGTCCCTCCTGGGACTAGATGCACCAGATATTTCCCTCTGGATTTTAGGAGATGAGACTCAAGGGCTGAAGTTTATTTATGAGGAGGAAAGCATCCACAGGTTAACTCAATTAATGTCTGCCTCTGGGACTCTGTAGAGGGAACCAGTTCCATGTCTCAGCCCAGGGGCTGGGTGGTTTTTTTTCCCCTACCTTGCTCCCAGCTTGCAGTTTTGCAGGGCAGACAGTGCTAGGTTTCATAGAATCACAGAATCATGGAATGGTTTGGGTTTTGAAGGGACCTCACAGATCATCTAGTTCCAACTCCCCAACCCCTCTAGCATGGGCAAGGACACTTTCCTCAAGACCAGCTTGCTTAAGGCCCTGTCCAACATTTGATGGAGTACAAAGCAATGGAAAGCTCTGAAAGGCAGTTGCTGAAATTGTTGCTTGCTCTCAAGGGAAGGTTTGGGTTTGGGTTTTTTTTTCTTTTCTCTTGGCGTTAGTCCCTTGGGCTGACAGGCTCTGCCTGCTGCTGATAATCCTGCAGAGCATCTTTTATGGTTGTGAAGAAGTAAGAAAAGGAATTTGAAAGTAAAATGATGCTCACAAGCAATTTTGATTGTGTCAGCTAGAATGCTTGCCATCTTCTCCAAAGGCAAATTACCTTTAAAGGTTTGTGCTGTTTTCTAGTAGGCTATGGCAGAGGATTCTGACTGACAAAGATTACCCTAAGGTAACTCAGCCTTGATAAATTCTCCTCCACCTTTCCCCATTAAGGAGTTATGATGGAGACATATTTAATTGCTAGGGTTGGGGGGAAAAAAAGAAGAAAGAAAAAAGCCTGACAGAACCCCAGCAAACTGCAATTCTTGCTTAGTTTCACTACTCAACTTGCAAGACTCTAGGAGTTCAGATGCTGATGGAAGTGTATTGATTTTTCCCCTGTATTGAAAGCTTCCCCAAACCTCCCATCTCAACAACAACAACAAAAAAAAACCCCAGAAAACCCAACCCACCTCCCATGATGCAAGTCCCATGGTTCCAATTAAAATCACCTGTTAACTTTAAAAGGTCTCCCTTTAAAAAGGGGGCTTCAAAGATTTTCACTTAATTGATTCAATGTAAAATGCCCTTTACAATTGCCACTACAAACTACTCGTTTCCCACTGAGTAAGACCCAATTTGAGATGTTTATCAAGACTTTGCACTCTTTCCCACTCTTCATACTGAGTTCTTAAATTCCTTATTGACAGCTTGCATCTGTCAGCGATGGATATTTTTAGTTGGTTGCAAGAAGGCTTTTAAAAGGTTGTAATGGCCTTGATTTTTTCTTTTTTTTTTTGTCTCTGTGGTCTCAAGCAATAAATCAGCTCTGAATGGGCCTCATAAGTGTGGGCAGTGCTGGGTGCCCTTTATTTCAGAAGAGTAAAATGACATGATTTAACAAATTTCTTCTTTCCTGCCTCTGAGTATTTCCATAAAGGCAGAGCTCTTCAGTGCAAAGCTCCCACCCCTTCTTTTCCTTTACTTCTTGCATGCCTTACAATAAACTTCTTCACCACCGATAAACATCCTGGCCCTGGCTGGTTTCTGCTGGTCTCTGTGGGTTTGATTGTGGGATTTAGCTAGAAATTTGTCCTCCAAAGACTGCCACTCCCCCCCCCCCCCCCCCCCCCCCACTGTGAGTCAAGTGTGCTTTTATTAGCAGACAACGATTTCATTTGAACACATTTGCTGTCTCAAGCCAATAGAGCACTTTATTTTCCAGGCTGGGTGCGGCGAGATGGGCAGAATGGTGTTGGGTTTGCAGAGCACAGGGTTGCATACCTGGCCCCTCATTGTGTTTTAGCACCCAAAATGGATCAGGGAGGACATTCTCCATCCAGAACACCACAATCTTTTTGTGCCTGTGAGCTGAATGGGTTTACAGACTGTCACCCCACCCTGCCCCATGTTCCAAGGAGGGGACCTAGACCCAAAAGCACAGCCCTTAAGGTAAGGCAGAAAGGCTGCTGGAAAGGAGTTTTTTTTTTTTTCCCCTTTAGTCAGGACAATTTGGAAGTTTTTTCATCCCTAAGGTGACAAGCAGGAGGAGGGAGGTGATCCTTCCTCTTTACTCTGCTCTTGTGAGACCCCCACCTGCAGTGTTGCATCCAGTTCTGGTGTCCCCAACACAAAAAGGACATGGAACTGTTGGAGTGGGTCCAGAAGAGGTACAGATGGTGACCAGAGGGCTGGAGAATCTCTCCTATGGGGCTAGGCTGCAAGAGTTGGAGCTGTTCAGCCTGGAGAAGAGAAGGCTCCAGGGAAACCTTATAGTGGGCTTTCAGTACCCAAAGGGGGCTACAAGAAAACTGAGGAGGAACTTTGTACAAGGACTTGCAGTGATAGAATGAGAGGGAATGGACTGAGGCTGGAGGAGGGGAGATTGAGACTGAAAATTAGGAAGAAATTCTGAGATGTGGAACAGGCTGCCCAGGGAGGTTGTGGATGCCTCCTCCCTAGAAGTGTTCAAGGTCAGGCTGGATGAGCAACCTGGGCTGGTGGGAGGTGTCCCTGCCCATGGCAGGGGGTTGGAACTGGATGATCTTTAAGATCCCTTCCAACCCAAACCATTCTATGAAATGCAAGCAGTCACTTGCCAAGTCTATGAGAGGAGGTCAGGCAGAAGCCAAGATGCTGAGATCAGACTCTGCCTCTCCTCTCTGCTGCAGAAAGGCCATGCTTGTGCTGCCCAGCAGCAACATTGCCCTTTCTCTTTATTAAAAGCCACCTAGCATGCTAAACCCCAGCCCAGCTCTCTAACCTTGCTAATAAGAGAAGCTTATAAACTACCCCAATTAGAGTTTCCCAACCAGTGAGTTTGTTTCCACACTTTTCAATCCAAACTCCAGCAGGATTGGAGGAGGGAAGCTGTTAGCTTCCAGCCCCCAGTGCAACCATGCTAATTACAAACCACAACAGGTTAAAGTGTCCAGCACAAAGGTGATAAATATGGGTGTAATTAGGGGGTTATTGTGGGAGCTTAATTAGGAGAGCTGTAATTAGCCTATTTCTCCCTGATCTTCATTTAGCTGCTGACAAAATCAAATGGAAAATATTTTAATTTAAAAGGCCTTCTAAGCATAGGGTTGCTAGAAGAGACTTAATTACTCATTGATAGCTATGAGGTAGAGAAATCACTGCTTTTGTGCCAGTAGTAATAAAAAGCAAGGATGTTAGCCCAAAAAGAGATTTAGGTTTCAGTCCACGTCCTCCCCTTCAGTATCATGACGTTTAACCTGCAAACAGGCATCTAAACCTCCAGGGAAAGGTCTTCTTTCTCCTTTCTGGGCTTGGGGAAGTCTGAGCACTGGCAGGAAGAGCCAAGGGTCCTGGTGTATCCCAGCTCTCATGCCCAGCCCATACTTTTATCTGCTCAGTGGTCAGAGCAGGGACATCTGAGCAGGTCTAAACAACAGGGCTTGAAGCTGAGCTTCACTCTTCAAGCAGCCTTACAAAGGAAACAGGGCAGGTTTTAAGAGGCAGGTTTCTAGCTGGGAGTTCAGCAGTGAAGGGTCACGCAGGAGCAGCTAATTCAAGTGCCCAAGATCTAATTCAGTCCTTTTCTGTTCCTATTTCAAATATTTGGGCTGTCAGAGCCTTCCTGAAGCTCTGAAAGTGCCCCAGTGCCACAGGGCAGGCTGGTGTGCCCATGGCAGCGTGAAAAGCCTCCTCACTGTCTTGTGTGAGATCTCTACCCCCTGGACAAGATAAAACTACAGAAATCACAGCATCCCAGAATGCCAGGTTGGAAGGGACCTCAAGCATTAGATGGATCAACCTTTCTAGGTAACAGGAGAGTTGAGGGCCATGAGGCTGGAGCATCTCTCCTATGAGGACAGACTGAGAGAGTTGGGGCTGTTCAGTCTGCAGAAGAGAAGGCTCCAAGGAGACCTTATTGTGGCCTTCCAGTATCTGAAGGGGGCTACAAGAAAGCTGGGGAGGGACTTTTTTGGGTGTCAGGTAGTGATAGGACTAGGGGGAATGGAACAAAAATAGAAATGGGGAGATTCAGATTGGATGTTAGGAAGAAATTCTTCCCCATGAGGGTGGTGAGAGACCGGCACAGGTTGCCCAGGGAGGTGGTGGAAGCCTCATCCCTGGAGGTTTTTGCAGCCAGGCTGGAGGTGGCTGTGAGCAACCTGCTGTGGTGTGAGGTGTCCCTGCCCATGGCAGGGGGTTGGAACTGCTTGATCCTTGAGGTCCCTTCCATCCCTAACAATTCTATGACTCTATGACATGAGCTGGCCCAGCACCCTGGCAAGCTGAGGCTTAAAACTGTCCAGTGGAGGGGAATCCACTGCTCCCCTAGGGAGATGATTCCATTCTCTAATTGTTCCCATGGGGAAAAATTGTCTTCTGGAGTCCAACCTGTATCTCCCCACAGTAACTTGTTCCCAACACCCCTTGTCTTTCCCATGGGACTCCTTGTGAAAAGAGAGACTCCACACTCCTGGTGGCCACCCTTTATGTACTGGTCCATGGCAATAAGGTCTCCCCTCAGCCCTCTCTTCCCAAGGCTGAACAAATGCAGCTCTCTCAACCTTTCCTCATACGGCAGGGCACTGAAGTGCTCACTTACCTTAAGGTTAAATAAAACAACCAACTCCCTGCACCCTGCTGGTGTTGTGGGAACAAGGCACAACTCATACACAACATACCAGGGATTTGTGCCATTGCATTTTTTTTTCCCCCTCAAAGAAACTCCTCCTGCTAACATCCCTGTGGATTAGGTTGCTCATTTACTGGGCTTGAAAACATTGTCCTGCTTGCAAGCCACACAGATGAGACTCAAAGATTCCTCTCTTTCTTGTTCATTTAGGGGTGAAAAATTGCCAGCAAGAATTCAATTAGCATCATATCTGCTTAGCCTGGACTGTGCTGAGGGCCTTCCTCTAGCCATACTTGCACTGCATCATCTTCACAATAGCAGCCTCTGCTTCATTATGAGTTGCCTAATTGCTTCTGACATGCCCACTTATTATATGTTAACAGTGTCCTCTAGGGTGAATAGTTAGAGAGAAAGGGAGGGGTGAGCACAAAGATGTTTTTCTTCTGTTTCTTGCCCATCCTTTCAGAATGAAAAGCTGTGGCTGACCTACTGACAGAAAGGTCCCTAACTTCTAGACCTGACTTGCTTCCTTGTAAATGCTGGTGGCACATTTTCCTCTGGAAATTTGTTGTGGGGTTTTGTCTGTTTCCCCCGTTAGAAAACGCACGTTGAGCATCATCAGGGAGGCTTCTGGACTGTGTGGAATGGGCTGGTGTGCTATGTGACCATGAAAGAATACCCCAGGGAGAGCTTGGAGTGGGCTTCTGCTAGAACAGAGTCCACAAGAAAGCTGGGGAGAGACTTTTCACAAGGGTTAGTTGTCATAAGGCAAGAGGGAACGGACTGAAGCTTGAGGAGGGGAGATTTAGACTGGAGAGTAAGGAGAAATTCTTTCCAGTAAAGGTGGAGAGACCCTGGAACAGGTTGCCCAGGGAAGTTGTGGATGTCCCCTCCCTGGAGGTGTTCAAGGCCAGCTTGGATGAAGCCTTGAGCAACCTGGGCTAGTGGGAGGTGTCCCTGCCCATGGCAAGGAGGTTGGAACTGAATGATCTTTAAGGTCTCTTCCAACTCAACCCTTCTATGAAATTCTCCTGTGACATTTTTCCTTATGCTGCACAAAGTAAGCTTGGCCAGGCTGGCATCCTTCACTAGCTCAGCAGAGACAGTTAGAAAACCTTTTGAAGCTCACAAATGTGTTTTTCAAAGAACTCTATACAAAATTCAAAGCCATCAGTGCTTTGGTTGGGACAATGAGGTCAGTAGTTGTATATTGCTTTTCTGTAAGAATTACAACATATCCTGAGTTTTCCTTCTAAGAAACTAGGAGGGTGTTGCTGTGTGCTGAAGAATGAAGCCTGATTAGCTTGGAACTGCTGATATAGAGCACCTAAAGGTCATGGAGATGATAGGGGCAGGAGCCAGAGAGGAATTCAGCAGCCAGGCTTACATCTGTCCTGTTCTAGGTATGAAGGGTAAGGCATGTTTGGGGCAGGGAGGTGGACTAGGGCAGCTCTTGAGCTGGCTGCCAGTCCTATTTCATACATGTCTGCATGGCTACAATATCATCTGGGCAGTTTTATTAGCTAATCTTTGGCAGTTTTATAATTTGGGTTGATATCAGCTGGCACTCTGATTTCTGTCTTCATTTCTGACTGCTGCAGAGACACTCTTGCTCTCTGTGGTGTTTTTGGCTCTGAGAGCTATTGTTGTACTCAGCTGGGTGATGGAGCTGCATCCACACTGCTCATTGCCATTGCATGGTCTGTATTATTTCACATTGCCCTTCTTACTGTGCTGCTGCAGAAGAGGAAGAAATCTTCCTGCACCTCATGACCCCTCCTGGTAGCTGCTTCTCCTGCATGATGCTGTAAGGACCTCTACACTTTGTAAGCAGCACCCAGGAAAAATCAAAGTGTCAGATTAGAAAAGAACTCACAGCAATGCAATGGCAAAATGGCTCTTGCTGGGAAGCAGAATGTGTGTTTCTCATGGAAGCTGTTTCTCATGGAAATCCTTAGCCATTTACCTCTGTATCTCCTATCACTCCTTGTGGCAGTAGGTTGGCTCCTCTCCTGCATCCCTCATGACATTGCAATGCTTCCTGATCAGGAGAATCTGCTGCCTTAGGAAAGCAGATTAAAATGGTAGGACCCAGTGGGGATGTGGTTGAGCTCTGTCTCCTCTCTTTGCTTCCATGGGCCCATGAAGTGTGGACACATGAAGCTTTATATCAGCCTTTGTCATTTAGAAGGGGGAAGCAACAGGGGCTCCGCTGTCGCTCTAAATTCACTTAAATATCTTTGGGAGGTGTTTTGCTGTGGTTTTCAGGCAGTGACAAGCATTTTGTGTTAAGTCTCCTGCAGTTTATAGCCACAAAATTGTGCCTGATTCTGAAAAGCGCAGAGCACCCATGAGAGAGGTATATATATACTTGATATATAAAGAATTGAAGTACAGAGACACCAAGGGATGCCAGTCTAAATCCTGTTAGTCAGAGTTAGACCTCTCCATCCTTCCAAGCACCCACACCACAGCAGCTTGTGCAGGGTCCCTCGCACCGAAGTCTATGCCAGAAATTGTAACAAAGCCCAGGGTTCATGAAACTGCCTTGCTCAAGCACCTCCACCTCCCTGGCCCCTGAAGATGTGGAACTGTCCACCCTCATGGCCTAAGAGTGGGTGGGATAGGCAGCAAGCTGCCACCAGCATGCTCACTGGTAGGTACCACCCATTAGAGGCAAGCTGCCACCAGCAGGTAGGTAGGTAGGTACCACCTGTTAGAGGCCAGTTCTAAAGGGTTCATGAAACTGCCTTGCTCAACCACCTTCATCTCCCTGGCCCCTGAAGACGTGGAACTGTCCACCCTCCTTGCCCAAGACTAGGTGGGGTAGGCAGCAAGCTGCCAGCAGCATGCTCACTGGTAGGTACCACCCATTAGAGGCAAGCTGCCACCAGCAGGTAGGTAGGTAGGTACCACCTGTTAGAGGAGAGTTCTAAAGGGTTCATGAAACTGCCTTGCTCAACCACCTTCATCTCCCTGGCCCCTGAAAACGTGGAACTGTCAACCCTCGTGGCCCAAGACTAGGTGGGGTAGGCAGCAAGCTGCCAGCAGCAATCTCACTGGTAGGTACCACCCATTAGAGGTAAGTTCTAAAGGGTTCATGAAACTGCCTTGCTCAAGCACCTTCACCTCCCTGGCACCTGAAGATGTGAAACTGTCCACTCTCATGGCCCAAGACTAGGTGGGGTAGGCAGCAAGCTGCCACCAGCATGCTCACTGGTAGGTACCACCCATTAGAGGCAAGCTGCCACCAGCACGCTCACTGGTAGGTACCACCCCTTAGAGGCAAGTTCTAAAGGGTTCATGAAACTGCCTTGCTCAAGCACCTTCATCTCCCTGGCCCCTGAAGATGTGAAACTGTCCACCCTCATGGCCCAAGACTAGGTGGGGTAGGCAGCAAGCTGCCAGCAGCATGCTCACTGGTAGGTACCACCCCTTAGAGGCAAGTTCTAAAGGGTTCATGAAACTGCCTTGCTCAAGCACCTTCATCTCCCTGGCCCCTGAAGATGTGAAACTGTCCACCCTCATGGCCCAAGACTAGGTGGGGTAGGCAGCAAGCTGCCACCAGCATGCTCACTGGTAGGTACCACCCCTTAGAGAAAAATTCTAAAGGTTGCTAATTCTCTCCCCCAGATTGAAGAGCAAAAAGAAATTGCAGTGGGCTTTGCTCCAGCCTTGAAAGCCCAAGCTGGAAGGTGCTGAGGTAGGTGAGCAGTGCAGGTGTTTCTTCCTTGAGCCAGATTTGAGCCCTGGGCTCATTGCAGGCAGTGCCAATTGCTGCTGCACATCACCTGGGCCATTCAGCAGGCTGCAATGGAAAGCATCTTTGACTTTTGTCAGAGGAACTTATTAGGGAGCATTAATAAAAGTTGTTACCCTAATTGAAACAAATACTTAAAGAAAAATCAAGGCTTCAGACATTAATGGATGTGTGTGAGTGTGGGAGGGAGGGGGTGGGGGGGGGGGAGGGGGGAAGAGCACACAAGGAATTAGGCTTCCTGTCCTTTTAGGATTGGATAGCAATAACCTCCCCACGATGACAGCTAAATTAGAGAAGATGGCTTCCCATAATTTCTCCAAACAATCACTTAATGGGAGCAGTATAATTCCACGAAATAGGTGAATGGAGTACTGATCCATTTGATGGAACCATCAATAAACTAAACCTTGCCTGCTTTTAAGATTAAACTGAAAAAAAAAATATAAATAAAGAAAAAAAAAAGAGGGAAGAGGGAAAAAAAAAAGCCTACAGCCAGGGAAGGGAGAAAGGAAGAGTATTTATCTTTACACATAAAATTTGTGTGCTAGTAAAGTGCAGGCAGTGACAGGAATTTCAATTATTTAATCAAAAAGAAAATGAAAGTGGCTTTAAGTGTTGTGATTTGAGCCAGTGAAATCTAATGTGGGCTCACATTGAATATGGGGAAAATGGGAAGAAAATTAAAGCTGCTCCTACTTAAATCATGTGGTTACAAATGGTAAATTAGTTTCTCGATGTTTTCATTTAAGTGTTTAAGTGGAAGGTTTTATTCTTAATGTAGTGTTGTGACACAGAATAAAAACCTTATCTGTCTCTATAGCTTTTTTTTTTTTTCTCCTTCCCCTCTCTGTGCTGCTGCCTTAGAAGGCAAAAGGGGGGAAAAGCTGCAGCAATATTAGACTGCTTTTGTTAAAACTGGGAGGCAATATGCTTTCACCACAAGCTCATTAAGGTAATAGATGAATAATGTCTATTAAAAATGCACTAGGCTAAATGAATTTAATGTGTGTTGGGAGGGAAATTGCATTTGCCAGAGGATACAAACTGGGAAATTTTCCTTTTTTTTTTTTTTTTTTTTTTTTGGTACTTATTTTGAAGCTCAAGTACTGATCTCAGTTGGCTAGAAAGGCAGAGACAAGCAGACACAGAAGCCTGCACACACATGGCTCTTGTTTGGGACCTTGTTAGGAGGATGGCACAAGCACAGAATATTCTGAAATCCTCCCTTAGCTTTGAGGTCATTTTTGCATGATCTGTTGTTTCCCATAACTGTGCTGCTGTTTTCCTCAGTTCAAGCTTATGCCTCTTGACCTGTTGGACTTCTTCTAGGTTTAATTCTCCATCTAAAACAACAACTGGCAAACTAATTTGCAAAGAGGGCTGCAGGCTGTTGAATGCCAAGCCTTGACCCCCTCTGAAGTCAAAAAGAAAAGAAAAAGCAGATTTTTTTGGCAGAGAACAAACACTTCTTTTGCTTTGTGAACCTGGAGATTATATTGCATTGATTGTTTCTAACATCAGCTTTGAAGAACAGACATTTAAGAACTAGGAGACCCCACAAGTCATTATTTAAAGTACTGAGTGGAGCTAAAACAAGACACACACACCCCCCAAAAAAAAAACCCAAATTTGTGTGTCCCTTAGTAAGAACTCAGGTTTCTGAGTCTGTGCAGTTTCCCATCATGCTTCTCCTTGTTGTAAAGCAAACCTGCCAAACTCTGTATGCCATGGGTTTTCTCCCAGCCTTGAAAAACCAGCAATGCAGAAATCTTTTTGTTATCCAGACTGTGTTCAGCCCATGCACTGAATTCTTTTGCATACCTACAAGATGCAAAACTGATCCTCCAAGTCCAGTTTCATTTGTCAGGAAGTGACAGTTCCCCCTAGAAGCATCCACAGACTTTATGTCTAATTAAAGTCTAATTAAAGTCCTACTGCCTGAACAGGCTCTGGCCATACATCCTACAGACTTAAGGACTAATTAAAGATAATCCTATAGCACTGTCCTATTGCCTGCTGCTGAACCTGTTAGAAACCTCACAGCATCCTCCCTTGAGGTGATGTCTGTGCATTTGCTTTTGCTACACCAGACCTGAAGGAGGCAGTTGGGTCAGGGACTGAAAGCCTTTGTGGTTCCTCCAGCCTCACACTGTGCTAATGAAGTTACTGCCTTTTAGTCAGCCACTTAAGAAACATTTTGGGAAAGTCCAACTAATCTGACTGAAATTGCTCTGCTAAACCCTTACCATGGTAAGGGGAAAGAGGAGATTTAGGGATGGTTGTAAAGGTATCATTTCTTTTAGCAGGAGTTCATGTTAAAATAAAATGTTGGGAAGAGTGAGGAATAGCTGGACTGAACCAAATAACTGTGGAATTAAAGAAATTGAGGTTTATTTTTTGGCAGCATGGAAAACCAATGCCAGCATTATCTCACTAATCTATGAAGAGGCATCCACCTGCATCATTACTTGTCTTAGGTGGCCTAGAGCACTGCAGTAGTTCCATTTAAAACCAATATTGACAAATGTGAGAAAGTGTTTTCAACATTAGACAATATTATCTTGCATCAGGTTGCCATTTGAATACCTCATGGTATTTGGTACCATTTGGTACCATTAGGGTACCAAATACCATTCCCCAATGTCATTTCCAGTTTTAAAGCATTATTTGAAGGTGCATTTGCAAGATGCTGACTGGATTCTATCTTTTTCCCTTCGACCTGTCATCCACTTCTGAAGTGCTTAAAATAAAGTGCACAGATACAGAGTAAGCTGAAACAGTCAAGAAGCAATATAATACAGAAATGTTTTGAGTAAAGTGTGTTACTCAGATCTTTCTAAAGTACATTTCTCCCTTTATTCTGAAGGCCACAGTGCAGACAACTCTGACTAATGCAAGTAATGGAACCGATCTCTCCCTTTGATCATCAAAAAGGTTACCTGTTTTTGTAAACTGGGTCCAACTAGTTTGGGAGCAAACATGAAAGAAAAAGGTTTAATTGTCTTTCAATCAAGAATGATTCCTTTTCTTTTAACCAAATGATCAGCTAGGACAGCATCAGTTTGTGACCAGTGCTGTGTGTGTGACACTTGTGGTGTGAGAGACATGGAAGAGGTGACAGTGGTGTTACAGCTTCTCTCTCAGCATCAGATGATAGAACAAGTTGTGTATTTAAAGCAGGAGGGGGGGGGAGGAATGAAGCCACTACGTTGAGGTTTGTCCCAGGTGATTTGTAAAATCCACTCTCTAGTAGATTTTCACCTTTGAACCGAGGGCTGAATCATATTTACTAAAGCTTAGCGTGGAGTCTGTAAATAATCACAGCTTTTCAATTGAGCTAGTCAAAATATCAGCACAGGAGGATGGAGAGGCTTGCTAGAGCTCTAGAGGTGAGGGAAAGCTGCTAGTTCACCTTATTTATAAACACGTTGCCTATGTATACCTTGTGATGTATCACAAAGGAGGCAAAGAGTTAGAAAAACAATATTCTTCTCCCACAGCCTACCTCAGCTGAATGTTTGCCTCTGAGTTAGATAAAGGAGTTGCTAGGTAAAACACCAGCTCTTGTGATCCAGGAGCTCAGACTAGGTGGGTCATAACAGCTCCTCTGACCTGGGAGTGCATCATTTGTATGCTTTTAATGTTTTAAGGCTTCAAAATGAGACACTTCGGAGTTGGGAAGTCAAGAGTGGAACTGTAAAGAATCAAAGTATTTGCATCATTTGGATTTGTGTGTTCTGTTGGGTTTTATGTAAGATACTCCTCACTTATGCCAGCCTGAGATCAGACTCAGGGATTACGTATTTTAAGTACTCCTCTAAGTAGGCAAAGCCATATGAGGTTTTCCTGAGGAACCTGGAGCTGCAAGAAAGAGTCTGACAAATAATCAGAGGAAAACCACAAAGCACTGTAGGAAAACAGTGGGACTAAAACAAAAGCTTGAATAGATAAGAAAGGGGGAAAGAGGGATTATCCTGCCCCCAAAAAATTAAAAGTGAGGACGTACAAGGTTGATGCATCATGAAATTAGGGGGGAAAGGGAGGTTCTGAGGCATTAGTGTAAAAAGAAAGAGAATTAAAACGTTGATGGTGTGCAGATGATTGTTACGCAGCTGGAATGAAAGAAAACAAATAAGCATTGATGTGCTGGAAGCAAGAGCAAAGCAACCACTACAGGGGTAGGAATGGATTTTTTTGAGAGCAAAGGATTAGTGAAGAGCCCAAAGTACAGATGGTCTTGGGTGAAATAATCACCTTTGCCTCGAGGGAGTAAGCAATGCCCATGGGTTGGGGAAGAATTGATATGTAACCAAATGAAGAGAAGACTAATTTAAAGCAGGTCCCAGGGAAACTTCTAAGTCTCCCTCCCAATTTGTGGCTCATTCAAAAACAAAACAACAACAGAAAAGAAGGGAAAAAAAAAAAGAAGGAAAGGAAAAGGGAAAGGGAAAGGGAAAGGGAAAGGGAAAGGGAAAGGGAAAGGGAAAGGGAAAGGGAAAGGGAAAGGGAAAGGGAAAGGGAAAGGGAAAGGAGTAGGGGAAGGAAAAGGGGTAGGGGAAGGGAAAGGGAAAAGGGTAGGGAAAGGGAAAGGGAAAGGGAAAGGGAAAGGGAAAGGGAAAGGGAAAGGGAAAGGAGTAGGGGAAGGAAAAGGGGTAGGGGAAGGGAAAGGGAAAAGGGTAGGGAAAGGGAAAGGGAAAGGGAAAGGGAAAGGGAAAGGGAAAGGGAAAGGGAAAGGGAAAGGAGTAGGGGAAGGAAAAGGGGTAGGGGAAGGGAAAGGGAAAAGGGTAGGGAAAAGGGAAAGGGAAAGGGAAAGGGAAAGGGAAAGGGAAAGGGAAAGGGAAAGGGAAAGGGAAAGGGAAAGGGAAAGGGAAAAGGAAAGGAGTAGGGGAAGGAAAAGGGGTAGGGGAAGGGAAAGGGAAAAGGGTAGGGAAAGGGAAAAGGGAAAGGGAAAGGGAAAGGGAAAGGGAAAGGGAAAGGGAAAGGGAAAGGAGTAGGGGAAGGGAAAGGGGTAGGGAAAGGGAAAGGGAAAGGGAAAGGGAAAGGGAAAGGGAAAGGGAAAGGGAAAGGGAAAGGGAAAGGGAAAGGGAAAGGGAAAGGGAAAGGGAAAGGGAAAAGGGTAGGGGAAGGGAAAGAGAAAAGGAAAGGGGTAGGGGAAGGAAAAGGGGTAGGGGAAGGGAAAAGGAAAGGAAAAGGGAAAGGGAAAAGGAAAGGGGTAGGGAAAGGGAAAAAGAAAGGGAAAGGGGAAGGGATAATCTTGCTGTGTTTTGGAACAGTATAGATAACCCTGCTGGAGCTGAATACAAGTATCAGGTAATTTAAAAGATCCTAGGTGTTAGTATGAGCCATTATTTTAGGGGAAGTTTTTAGACCAAACCTGTCAATATCTTCCTTGTTTTATCTAAGTAGCCTGCCTTCAGAAACTGCCATGAGTTGGCAGGGTTGGGTGCTGGGTGAGACAGGTCTTGGAGACCTGCAGAAAAATGGTAAAGGCAGGCAGGATGTAGATAGGGAAAGAGGTTGCAGTGAAAGACAGGAGTGTTTTTTCCCTCTCACCAGCAGCACCCACCGAGCCTCTGGGCAGAGGCACCCTGCTCCTTCAGGGTGGGGAGAGGTTTTGCCTGAAGCATCATGCATGGAACATTCTCCATTAAGCCACGCTTTGTGTTCAAAAGACCTCTCTCAATGTTACCGCTGTGGCTACTCATACCGAGCTCTTCAGACCTCTTTCCTGCAGCCAGGCACCCATTTTGATCATATCAAGGCTGTCTGTTTTTAATTTAACCCTTCCTTTTTGAGTGGATGTGTCTTGAAAGGCATGAAAAGGCTGGGCTTCCAAGCTACCTCACCTCTTCAAGAGCTCTGGGAAGGTAAGTGCACGTATTTTTAAACTGCACCAAATTTATCCTTAATGCAGCACAGAGGAATAAAGCTCCCAACATCAGTGTAGCTGCACTGACCTTTTAAATGACCCCCACACCACCTCCTTAGGTTTTAAGACAGACAGATTTCTGTTTTCCTGGAGAAAATTTCCCCATGATATTTTCAAATGATCTTAAGTAGTGCAGATGTTTTCAAAGGATCTTAAGCAGTGCAAGTAATGACAAGTGGTGGTTATGAGAGCAGAGCACATGTGTGTTATGTGTGTTCATGAAATCATGGAAGGAGCTGTGTGTCTATACAGAGAGCTATAGAATGGCTTGAGTTGAAGAGGACCTTCAAGATCACATGTGGGAAGGGGGATATGCCTGCATTGCTATCAGCAATGTTTATGAAGTTGTTGGAGCCTGTAGAAATCATTTTATTTTCCTTGACTGAAGAACAAGGAACAACCTCCACACTAGTGTAGCTGGCTGGGTTCAGAGATGCATGGTCTCAATTGGTTGGGGTTCCAAGCTGAGTTGGTTTGCAACCCAGCAAGGTGTTTGGAGGAGAATGCAAAAGCAATTCTAGGTCTTCCTCACAGAGAAGGAACACACAATGAGTAAAACACACAACAAGTCAAATAAACAAACCTGCTTGCACTGACTCCAGATTGTCTCATTTTCTCCCTTAGATGTGCCATTCAGCCCAGCAAGACCTCAGCTTCTGCCCAGTTTTGGGACAGTTTCTGCCACATCTGAGGAAAAGATGTAGGACTACCTTGATAGGGGACACCACTTCATTGAGAAGAGAATTTCTTTGGAGCCCCAACTCACCCATGAATTTGGCAGCAAAGTAAGGTGTTTGTGTATGCAAAAATACATAGGAATATCAGCTTGTGTGCATATCTGGCCAGACATGGGTCAAAAAATAAAAGAAGGAAAACATCTAATCTATGATCTGGGGACTAGTCCTCAGGGAGGACTGAAGGTGCAGTTGGGGATCAAAGTGTTTGAGGGTCCTGGGTTAAGATCCATACTGCTGGGTCCCCATCACCATGGCAACCTGCCTAAAAGAGGAAAAACAGGTAAGAGGCATGTAGGGCAAGGAGGCCACCCTGCCAACAACACCCACTGGTGGTGGGAAGCACCTGCCCCCATTCCTTGTGGGACAAAAAGCCAGGAAATGTTAAATTTAAAAAATCCATGGGTATGAGAACCTCAGTGCAGAGGTCTCCCTTTCCTGAGGGTTATCTTCCTTTCATGGGATATCTCCACAGACAGGGGACTATCACCTCTCTTTCTTGCCCTTGATTTAGCTCCAGGGAGATGCTGCTATACCTGAGGCACCACTGCCTAGCTTGGGACCAAGTTTTACTGCTGTTGCTACAAGGTAAGAGCAAGACAGCAGCCACACTTCTCCCTCCCCAGCTCTACCCTATATAAAAGAGGGACTCAAACAGCAGCCTCTCTCAGTATCTCTCAGGCAAGCAAGCTCTTGTCTGAGTCCTAAAGCTCTGACCCAATCTGGCTGAAGTAACACGCCTTTAATCTTTCAGATCTACTTTAAATACACATATACACACCCCCTGGTGATGAGCAGAGCTGTGCTCCCCCCCAGTTAAGCAATCTGAGCTGATGAAATGGCCAGTCAAGCTGCTTACACCCCCCTGGCTGCACTCCCTCTATTAACAAGTCAGGCATTAGACCCATTTCATCACTGTTAATTCATTTACTTACTCATTTGCTCCTCAGAGAAAGTTGTTAGCTGGTTGTATTTTTAAACCCCTGGCCAAAATCCTGGGCTGATGCTGAAATGAGCATTTCAGGAGGGGACAATGCAAGGGACTTTAAATTTTTGTTGCTGTTGTTTTTTTTTTTTTTTTCCCTCAAGGAAAAGAGGGAGTTTTGCCAACCTTTCCCCTGGCCCTGCCCCTCCCAAAACGCTCCTGCCTCTGTGCAACGCTGTGCCCACATCCATACTGCGTGGGCACAGATGTATAGCAGATATAGATACAGAGATGTATGTGTTGCTTTCAAGGGTGATGCCCACACCTGGGTACCACACATCTAAAATAAAGCATGTGCATGGGCTGCTGTATCTAGAGAGAAAAACACTCCTATGTTTTTTTCCTGCTGAGATGGGGAGCTCTCCAGTCCCCTCCAGCTCTGGCCAAGTGGAGCTGATGTTGGAGCCACCACATCTGTATTTCCAAAGCTGCCTCATGAGATAACTGGCTACCCTGGTGCCCTGAGTGGGCACCACCCACTGCTCTGCCCACATGTGTGGTGCCAGGGAAGAGCAGACACCACTGGAAAACTGCAGGCACCACGAGTTGCAGGTTCATTAACGCCGGACGCTTGCAGTTTCTATTCTTTCAAAGGTTTGGTTGTTTTTTTTTTTTCCCCCTCATCTATTTACCATTTACCAGCTCATCCATATGGAAGACGTGGCTTACACTTCCCTGAGAACTGTACTTTTAGGACTAATTGATTCTGGTAATTAATTTGTTCTACCTGCTGGATCAGATGGAAATGCTGTCCGTGTGCCCAAGGATTAGCACTTGCCTTTCTAACATCTTTCTTAATTATCTAATAGCATGGGTTGTGCGAATTCTGGCTCTATTAGAACACTTTTACTATTAACAGTAGTGATTGGAATTGTGATGACAACTCGATTTCAACAAATTAGAGCTTAAAATCAGGAGATGAAGGAGAAGTGCCTTCTTTTAATTTCCCTGAGTTTAACATCAATAATTAGAGCAATTTTCTGAGATGCGAACCGAAATTATCTCAGCTCTGATGTGGTGTATCACCCTCATTTGAGCAAATTGACTCCTGGGAAATGAATGTTACAGATTAGGGGAGGGGGAAAAAAAGAAAAGAAAAAACAAAAGACAAACAGAGGAAAGACCCAAAACAGGAACTAAAACCAACAACCAAAAAAGGGTGAACAAACAAACCCACAAATAAACCCACAAACAAACAGAAACAAACTATGTGTGAGCACAACACTGAGCAGGCACTGGATGGGGACAAAACCCCAGCAGGGTAAGAACCTGAGTGGAAAAGGACAAGTAGAGCATGGAGCAGGTCGGGAAAGTGCCACTAATGCCCCCTCACCTCATCATCCTCCCTTCCCCCAGGTTTTTGCTTTTAAAAGGAAAAGGACCAAACACCTGTGTTTGGGAAAAGGTCCCAAACCCATCGCTGGGACCGGGGCTGAAGCTGCTGCGCTGCTCGGGGGAGGCTGCGCGGTATCGGAGAAGCTCCGCGCCCCCTCCGCGGTTCGGGTGGCTCGTCCCACCCCACCCCGGGCGTTGGCGATTGGTTCTCTGCAGAGCCCACTGCCCACCGCGCCTCAAAGGTGCGCAGCTCCCCGCGCAGCCCGCGCCCACCCACCTACCTCTCATCCCCCGGCTCTTCCCGTTTATTTCTGGCTGGGGGGGGAGATTTTAATTTTTTTTTCCTCCCCTCAAATTGTTGTTATTTATTTTTGCTCTGGATATTTTTTTAAATCGTTATTTATTTATTATCTTTATTTTTGTTTATTATCTTCGGTCCCGCTAGGTGCAGGCGGCCTCCCTCTCCGGCAGCCAGCGCTCAGCCCAGCTCCTTCCCTTCCCTGCTGCCTGAGAAGGGACAACAGTAATGAACCTCAACTTCACCTCGCCCGTGCACCCCGTCTCGGCGCCCAGGCCCACCTCCTTCTTCATCGAGGACATCCTGCTGCACAAGCCCAAGCCCTTGCGGGAGGTGCCTCCCGAGCACTTCCCCGGCTCCTTGGCCTCCCGTGTCCCCCTCTTGGACTATGGGTACCCCCTGATGCCAGCCCCGACCCTCCTGGCGCCTCACCCTCATCCTGCCCTGCATAAGCCGGAGCATCACCACCACCACCCCTACTTTCTCACCACCTCGGGTAAGTGCAGCCCTTCGCAGGAGGAACTTGTGGAGTTTGTGGCCAAGTGGTGTCGAGGTGGGGACTCGGGTGGGGACAGGAGCTCGCAGCCTCGGACGGGACAGGCTCCAGCAGGGAAGGACGAACTCTTCTGTGGTGATGGGCACCTAGCCGCATCCTTCACCTAAACCCCGGCTCCGGGCAGCAGCCATCAGCTGCCCGAGCCCCGCCGGCCGCAGCCCCCAGCCCCGGGCAGTGCCAGCTTCATTATCGGGTAAAGGAGCACCCTGCGCTGCGCTCGTCAGGCACTAGATTGATCAAGATCTTGATTTATACTTAAAATTACTTTTATTTTGAGAGCGCTAGCATCTCTTTTTCCTTGCGTTGTCCCTCCAGACGGTAACCGGGCTTCGCTTTCTCCCCTTCAGCAGCACTGCTGGGGCTGTGCCTGTTCCACTCCCAGGGGCTGGACAGGTTTCCTCCCCCGGCTGGAGCCAGGGGCTCTGCCAGCTTGGTGATGGGCACTTAGACCTTCCCGGGCCCGTTCCCTGCTCTGGAAGCAAACCCTCTTTCAAAGTTTCTCACCGGGCACCTCAAGTTACGCACCGGTGGGGCTGCTGGAGGATCACTCTCCTCCCCCCAGCCTTTTCTAGGGTTGCTTTGTATCTTTCCGCCTCCATTTCGTTGTGGTTTAATTGCCGGCAGGTGAAGGTTTTCCTGGCAGGGCTGAGCAAGTAGCCGTGGGAAGGTTGAGGGAGCAGCCCTCTGCTGAACCCTGCCTTGCTGGGTTCAGCAGAGGAAAAGCGCTTTGCAAAGCCCCGTGTTTTCAGAGCAAGAAAAAAAAACCAAACCGATAAAATAACCTCACAAACGAAATAAACGGGTGGGGAAAAAAAAAAAGAAGGGTGAGAGCCCAACTCCGAGCCTTTGCCGCCCAGCCGGGGGTCGTAGAGGGCAGATGTCCTCGGGCAGCTCCGGGACCGGCTCCCTGCCCGACGGCAGCCCGGGTCTCGGCTGTGTGTCCCCCCAGGAGTGCCGGTGCCAGCCCTATTCCAGCACCACGCTCACGCCGAGCTTCCCGGGAAGCACTGCCGCCGCCGCAAAGCCCGCACCGTCTTCTCGGACTCGCAGCTATCCGGCCTGGAGAAGAGGTTTGAGATCCAGCGCTACCTGTCCACACCCGAGCGGGTGGAACTGGCCACGGCCCTCAGTCTTTCCGAGACGCAGGTACTGCTGAGGGGGTCTTGGGAGCCGTCCCCATCCCGTATCCCGCGCAGCATCCCCACCTTCACATTTTAATTTTTATTGCCTTTTTTCCCCCCCGACTTTTTAACTATTATTTTTTTCCCTCCCTCCTGCTCTTCCTAGGTGAAAACTTGGTTCCAGAATCGGCGGATGAAGCACAAAAAGCAGCTGCGGAAAACGCAGGATGATCCGAAGCAGCCGGGTGCCGAGGAGAGCCGGGAGCTGAGCTCTCCCGAGCCTGAGCTGACCGAGGGGGCCGGCGCCGAGCCCCGCAAGGGCCCTTTCCTCCTGCAGGACCCCGAGGACGAGGTGGACATCCTGGAGGAGGGGGACCTCTGCGCCGGCCCCCACCGTCTCTAGCCGGCCCGGGTTCACCTGCCCCTCCGGGGCGGCTCTGCCTCAGCCCCAGTCCCGCAAGCCGCCCCTTATCCCCAGCCTCCAGCTGTGCCGGAGTCCCGAGGAAAGGGGATCACGTTTTGGAAGGAGGTGTTGATGCAGGGGGGAGCCCCCTCCCCGGCGAGCAAGCCCAGGGAGAAGGCAGCGGAGCGGTGCGGGGGCACCGCGTTACCCCCGGCATCACCCCCGAGCTTGGCCCGATGTGGCAGAGCAAAACAAGGCAAGTTTCCTTTCCCTTCCCTTCAAAATATCGGACTTCTTCCTGTTCCCCGAGCTTTCCAATAAAGGTGCAACAGTAGCAGCTTGCTGTGGTCACTGAGCGGCAGCGGGGATCCCTCGCTCTGACCCCACCAAACCCCGCAGAGCACTCCCGCGCTGGACTGGTGCTCGCCGCATCCTCCTCGGCGCAGTAGGTCGGGGTTTCATCCCGGACAGAGCTTCCAGGACACCGTATATTTAAAATAAAATTTAAAAAAAAAATCACAAAAAACCCCAACAAAAAACAACCGAAAGAACAAACCCAAAGAATTGTACAAAAGCACTCGGAAGAAACAGGTGAGACCAAACCAAGCATTTATTTAATTCCGAGATGGGGAAAGGGAAGGGGGAGCAGCAGGAATCTCTCGATCCTGCCGGGACTGCTCGGAGCAAAAGAGATTTTCTCCATCTCGGAGAATCACCTGCATGGGCAGCCTGACTCTTTCACGGCTTCCAGTCGTGAAACACCTTTCGGATAGTTTTTCTTTTCCTCTCAAAGAGCCGCAGAGCTGCTCCCACCTTTGGCTTCTGTTCTCCCTCTCCCCAGCCTGCTTCTGCCCCAACGCCTCTCTGAGCTCCCGTACTGCAGTCAGATAGAGCAGCCACCCTCCGTGCTCGCTTTGCCTTTTTCTTCCTCCCAGGGAAATGGTTTAATTTCCAGGTAAAAGAAGAAATTATTTTTTAAATTATTATTTCTTTGGGTTTATTATTATGTTTGTTTGCTTGCTTGCTTTGTTTTGTTTTGTTCTGTGGTGAGCTGCTGGCTGACAAATGCGCTGGGAGTGCACTGGAGACTGCATCTCCAGGGGAAGGTTGGAGCTTTCCTCGGTAAAAACCTGCAGCAAACGCTGTGTTTGCTCAAACGCTGGCTGTGCAACCCCTCTGGCATCTCGGTGCCTCGTTGGGTTATTTACCCCCCCCTCTTTTTGGTTTGTGTTTTGTGTTGGTTTTTAACGGGAAGTTAATTTGGTTGTCTGATGTCGTTAGACATTTCAGGGCATTTTGGACTCTGGGACACGCAGAAAATGTGTCCCTGTTTAATGTATGATGACTGAAATGTGTATGTTTGCTTCATTTTTGTGGGTTTTCCTTTTGTTTCTTTCGGGTTTTGGTTTCTGGTTTTGTTTGGTTGGTTTTTCGGTTGGTTTTGGTTTTATTCTTTTTTTACGTGTAAAAGAATGAAGATCAGATATCGGGAAAGATACTCAATACCCAACCATCTGTCCAGGAACTGGTTAGTTGTCTTTTAAATGGTGTACAGAAATATTTTCAGGACAAGTATTTTCATCAAAAAAAAAAAAAAAAAAAAAAAAAGGTAAAATGCCACACACCTCCCTAAAAAAAAAAAAAAAAAAAATTCAGAAGAAAAATGAAACCAATTTCTCCCTAAAGCCTTGGTGTGATTTGAAGATCATTTGGAGAGCCAAGTGCAGGGTACAGCAGGTTGTTTTCCATTGCCATGGTGCTGGCTGGAAATGCTTCTTTCGGCTCGTGGCTCTTCCTTTCTCTCCACACCTACCCAGCTGTAGGCAGGGAGGTGATGGAAACCACCTCAATAAGCTTTGGACTCGGTGCTGTTGTAGATCCCTATTCAGTCGCCCACCACGTATTTTGTTTGTTTTGCTCTGTGCTGATTGTCAGCCTCCCCCTGAGTGTGCATTTCATTAGGAACTATTAAAAGTGATATAAAAGAGAAGCTCTACTGTGATATTTACATGGTAATTCTTTTCTTTTTCCTCTGACTATTACTGCTCTTTCCGGAGCTGTGGATGTGCTGTGGATGCCCAGCTCAGAGCTGGCCTGGCAAGCCACACTCTGCTTGCAGGGGCTACTGAATTCACACCAGTCACTTGCCTTTGGTAATAGGATTGGGCAGCAAAGTATTTAGGGAAAAACAAAATAAATCCCTTTAGTGAGAGAGAATCTTAGGAGCAAGTCTAAAGTAAAAAAAAAAAGAAAAATATATATATATATTGCACCTAGGTGAAAAGGGACATTAAAAACATTTTTTTTCTTTACAGTTGTGTGTGATTCCTTTTACTTCTGCAAATAAATGTTCTCTCTAATTATAAAAGAGAAAGGTGTGTAAAAAAAGACTTCTGAGCTGCAAAGAACATGAAGGGAAAAGGCAGGAGAAAGTAAAAATAGAAGATTAAGATGCACAAGTGACATTTTTTTTGGGCATGGGCACACAAAGTCAACTTTTTCCTCCTCTATGCGTTTGCAGCACTCTTTTGCAAGGCATGCAGGGGATGTCATGAAAGTGGTGGTGTCAGCACTGCCATGCTCTGCCCTCCCAGTGCAGATTGAGGAGTGTGTAACCAAGTACACTCCTTCTGTGCCAAGCACCCCCAAAATTGGTGCTCATTGCAGGGGCAGGGACTGGAGCATTTGCACACTGGTGGTTCTCAAGGAAGGGAAGTATGCTGGGATTCAGGAGTACATCCAGGAACAGGCTCTGCAGCACAGGACCTTTACTGTGCCACAACCCAAACAGCGCTGCAGGTGGGAGGTGAGGGCAGATAAAACCCTCAGGTATCCTCACCTCAGACCTCTGGGCAGGGCCATGTTCATGGGACCCCTTTAGCAGCAAGGGGCCACAGGTTTTCTGGGGCACAGTGAAAGACATTAAATAAGCCTAAAAGTCATGTTCCATCATTAGATCTCTAAAGACACACTGTCAAGGATGAGGACTGTAAACCAGATGAGATTCTGTCTAACTCCCAAAGTCACTGAATAGTTCAAATAGGTATGAACAAGATGTAACATCCACGCTGCCCACAAGCCAAGCATCTGATAACTATCAGCTCCTGTTAGGGATTGCTTCTACAGTAAATTGCAATAGCATAAAGAATATGCTTCCTCTTTAAAAAATGTATTTATTTTTAATTTATTTTGCATGCTGCCCAATCCTAAGGGCTCTCTGTGTGAGAATAAGGAAGCCTGTGAAGGAAGGACCAGCTTTGGTGAATGTGAGAAAGAGCTCTAGATGCACAAACCCAGTGTTAGGTAAAGGCAGTGAATCTCCACTGGTGACAGCTGGCAAGGGTGACTTAAAGCAGCCTGCCTTACAGAAGAGCCTGCTTTGGACAGAAGTGATACTGAGCCAAAAACCTGGATAGAGCAGATGCTAAAGAAGCATCCAGCAGCTCAGCAAGAGCTTTGCATAATCGTGAGAGCAAAGCAGGCAGCTGCAGGTAATACCACAGGGCTAGTTTTCTGAGTCTCACAGAAGCACTTAAGGGTTTGTTCCAGCAGTCACAGCAAAGCCAAGATGCACAACACCAGAGGATATTGAGTCTTTACTTTAGGAAAGTAAGCTGTGTGGCCTCAGCAAGACCCAAACAAAGTGAGTCAAAAGACTTGGTCAACTTGCCTTTGCTCCAGGCATTTCAGAAACCTGTTACCTCGTTACCCTTACTTCAAACCAACTTCTTCCTTGAAAGACTATCTGTGCCCTAACAGGTAGAAAAGGCACTGCAGCCCACTCTGGGATCACATTTTCTTAAGCTACACTTCACACCCTCCTGCCTTTATCACCAAGTATTGCTACTGCTATATGAACACTATGTCAGGATCTGGAGCCAGTTCAGGGCTCTCCAGAGCTACAAGTGTTTCATTTAAGATTATTATGCTATAGAAAGAAGATAAATCCAAGACATAAGCCAACTTTTTAAAGCTAAGACCACTCAAGCAGGAGTTTGTAATTAATTCAAGTGATGATGCTTGTTTTTGTGACTAGAGGAGAGGAAGAACCAAGTCACAAGTTCAGGTGGCTACAACACTCAGCAGGAGTGCTGCAGTCAGCATCTTCTCTACCTTCTGGGGCACAGAGGTGTGAAAAAGAGCCCAATTCCTTTTCTGCCACCAGCATTATCACACTTAGGACATACCAAGTTTATCAAGAACAATCAGAATATGCATCAAATAACACCCAAGCCTCTGCTGACTCTCCCATGCCACCATAGGAACTTTCCTCTTCACGAAGCATTTATGCTGATCAATAAAATAAAATTAAATTCCCAATCACCCACCTATCTTCACCTCTCTGTGGTTCTAGGCACCTTGGCTAACATTTAAAACCGCAACCACATTTAAAACCAAAAGCAACCTCAGTGATAAACACACAGAGAATGTGATTCACCCCATCCCACCCCATTGAATCCCCATCCCAGCCTATTCCTGAGCATTGCAGGGAACAGGAGGAGACTTTGGGAACAGGCTGCTTATCCCAGAAAATTTAGTTCAAACAAGGGCTAACCCCCTGAGACTGAGGCAGAGGAAGGAAATAGTTGCTACCTGAGACATCCTCTCCCTCACCAGCCAGCTCCTTGCAGGCTGGGAAGCAACACCTGCCAGGCTGCAGAGAGGAAGCTGGCATGACAGCATCTTGGTATCACCATCAGATTCAACTCAACCCATGACACACTGATAAATCAGGATGGCTTTGTCAGTCAGCAGCCTGTGAGCCAGCTCTTGCTACCTTTTGTGAGACAGTGGTGACTTGAAACCTGCTGGTGATGCAGCAGCCTTGCTCCTAACTAGAAGTGACCCTGGGATATTTGACCACTGAAGGTGCTCTCAGCTTCTACACCTCCTAAATCTAAAATATTGAGGCATCAAGAAATATTAAGAAATTTAAAACATTAAGAATGGCACTAGAAAGGGCCCAGCAAGTACATGTTGAGAAGTGTACACAAATACATTCCTGCCCCTGTGAAGGCAACCTGTGCTCATGATGAGTAACACTGCTGGAGCCATGCAACTATGCCAGGCAGGTCCAATCTCTCCCTGAATACTTAATGCAAAAATCCAAGGCCTACTTCATATTTAAATCCCTTGCCTTCCTAATTTGAAAGACATGAAGTTTTGGCCTTTGCTTTTAAGCAGAGGGATGCTCATCCTTTACTTTTATGGTCCCTTTTTGTGCCACCATACCTGCTAGGTGCAGGGGAAAAAAATTGCATTGGTATTGAGGTAGATCAAAAGGTTTCCTTCCCACGTGTGCTGCAAATAATGCATTTTTCTGGGAGAAAAAAAAATAACAAAAAAATCCCAACCCAGTCCTTTCCAAATGGTTTGTGAGATGATCATGATCAGTGTTCTTAAAGCAATTCATCTATCTCCTCTCCCTGAAGCAGCATATTATGGCTTCTAGTCTAGTGTGGGTTTAGTATTTCAAGGGTTCCTAAAAAGTTCCTTCTTTCAGTGAGGACAAAAAAAGCCCAAATGACACACACCACCCACCCAGAAAGATCACCCTCATTTCTGGGAGCTCTAAAAGGTAGCAGGATGACAGATAGGGGGAAGGTGATCAATTAAGACATTAAGCATTTTGCACCACATGGACGCATCTGCATGGCAGCCAAATAATAAGGCCATCAGCTCATTTTCAGGGGGCTGTTGCCTACTTCAACTCAATCCTCAGATCAAAGAGAAAATGTCTGCTTGCATTTTCTAATCAGAAAAGGGATGCTAATTTAGGTTCCTTAATGTGTGGTGGTAAGAGACTTCTTCAATTAACTGAATTCTATAGCTCAGAAAATAAAAAAGGGGGATACAAAGGGAGTCAGGATGGAAAGGCAGAAGTTCTCATTAAATCAAAGGTCCAATATTCATTACCTCCAGCATCTGGGGCTAAACACTAAACATGGAGATCATCAAAGGGGGTTTAATGGGTTAAATTGAGAATATAATCTAATTAAAATATTAGATACGAGTAAATAGCTCTTTGATATTCATCTGAAGGTTTCATTAAAATGGGTACTTGAGGTTTGTATGAAGGGGGGATTATCACTTTTAAGCAGAAACAACAAGTTGAGGTTCCTGAATCAGAAATGCTTCAAAGTGTTACCATTGGGCTTAAAATTAAAAGTAGAAAAGCAGCAACTGGCAGAGGACAGAGACATTTAGCCAGCCTAGCTTGGTGGATCACACCACAGGCATGCATCTTGGAGAAAGAGAGGGCAAACACACTTCCCAAAGGCAAGGAGGCTGAGGCA
Source organism: Indicator indicator (assembly GCF_027791375.1). Lineage (NCBI taxonomy): Eukaryota > Metazoa > Chordata > Aves > Piciformes > Indicatoridae > Indicator > Indicator indicator. The sequence continues at coordinate 3,633,550 of NC_072043.1, read as the reverse complement.
GAGAATGGGCCTGTTCCAGGAGATGCAGAGGACATTTTGAAGATGTCTACTGTTGCACTTTGATCTGCAAAGCATTTCCTGACCTGCATTCCCCACACTGGAGGTCACCTCTTCCACCAAGCTTCCCCCAAAGGGTTATGGAATCATAGAACCATAGAATGCTAGGGGTTGGAAAGGACCTCTAAAGATCATCAAGTCCAACCTCCCTGCAGAGTGTGGCCACTTAGGGCAGGTCACACAGGAATGAGTCCAGGTGGGTTTGGAAGCTTTCTAGAGAAGGAAACTCCCCAACCTCTCTGGGCAGCAGTAATGCACCTCACATTAGCCTGTGAAGGCTAACAGTTTAATTCAGCACATGTGGTGGGAAACAGCCAACAGGGTGGAGAGTTTCCTATCTCTCAGATGGGTCAGGAGGACTTCAAAGCAAGGCACATGTCCCTTTTCTGCGATGGAGAGATAAGGTATGGTGATCAGCTTTCCTCTTATTAGGTTGGGTGCCTGACTGGAGATCCTGCAGGGTGCATTTCAGCAACTAGCTCACTTTCAGAAGGACTGAGGCATCCTGAGGACTATGGGATAGAAGTCAATGGTCAGGCATCAGAATAGGTTACCCAGGGAGGTGGTGGAGTCACTGACCCTGGAGGTGTTTAAGAAAAGTGTGGCCATAGCACTTTGGGACATGGTCTAATGGCTATGGTGGTGTTAGGTGGATGGTTGGACTCCATGATCTTAGAGGGCTTTTCCAATCAAAATTACTCTGTCATTCTATGAAACTCAGCCAGGACTCTCCAAAATGAGAGGTACAGAGCTTTTCTACCTTCTCTTTCTATTGTTAGCCTCCTTCAAGGAGACTCGATCCCCTTTTTCTTCCCCCAAAGACTAGTCCTCCCTCTCCTCCTATACAAAAGGGGACCCAATAAATTGCATAAATCAATTACACATCATTACAAGGTTGTTGCTGTTTTCCCCTTTTAACTAGCCCATTTTCTAAGAGGTTTTTGTGTGTTTCCTTCAAAATTCCCTTGTGTTCTAATCACATTTCAGATGTTGCCCTAATTCCCAATTCACTGAGTTAAAGAAACAGAACCACTGTCAGAAACCCATCTGTTTGTTGTAACTTTGATAGAATTAATCTGTTAAAAGCTGCTTCCTCTCCAACATGTAGCTCTCAATTATCCTCAGTTAGTCAATACATTTCCCAACTGCTTCTGGCTAATAACAGATTGTCTGCATGATCAGCCACTACTTGGTTTGCATTTTCTTGCCCCACATGAAGCTCCAAAACGTTGGTCTTGATGTGACAACTATTCACTAACAGAGTAACATCTGAATAATTAGCATTGTACCATTACCAACTGCTGGCTTTGGTGCACATTTTTTGTTGTCTTTCTCATCAGCAATGGATTCTTTTTGGCCTTTATTTCTGGATAGTCTGCCAACATCTCCTCTGCACTTCAAAACAAGAAACACTGCTGGTATTAAAATCATCAAATGAAGCTGCTGGTTAAGGCTCTGCAGATATGCTTGTAGGTTTGATATGGCTGAAAATGACCCAGCTGTGACAGTTTGAAAGATGCAACTGCTAGATCAGTGGACTTGGAAGCAGAAGAGCACCACAGATGACATATTTCAAATGCTACATAAGCAACTGTTTAGATTTTTTTACATTACCTATGGTTGAACTGATTCTAAAATTTAACAATGATTAAACTTTGTGTGTCAATGGAATGGAAAAAAATCTCTGTGTGATAGTCACAGTTCCATAACTAAACAGTTCAGGCATTTGTGCCTTGAGGATATCCCTAATAATTTCCAAAGGCTTATAAGATATGAAGGGTTCTAAAAGCAGCCACAATTTGCTTCTCCTTCTCGTGTCGAGTTCGCAGAGTTTCCAAGGATGCAATCTGAGGCAAACTGTCTTCATGTGAAGTGAACAGAACCCTTTCCTCTTTCACCTCTTCATCTGATTGTCTTGCCATGAAAGTCTTTGGTCTAGGAATCTTCTTAGCATATTCCAGGGCCTAAAAACAGGAAAATTGGGATAACCAATTAAAACCCACACAATATTCCCAAGAAAATGTAGGAGTTTCTGCGACGAATCTTCTGAAGACATCCAAAGACTTTTTGCCATCCAAAGAATGCAGTTTCATCTCTTTGTGGTTTATGTGAGGTTTAGGAATAAATGCAAGAGGTTGTGGATGCTCCCTCCCTGGAGGTGATCAAGGCCAGGCTGGATGAAGCCCTGAGCAAGCTGGTCTAGTGGGAGGTGTCCTTGTCTATGGCAGGGGTTTGGAACTGGATGATCTTTCAAGTCCTTTCCAAACCAAACCATTCCTTGAATTCAGGAAGAAGGGGCTGCAGTTTATCACTCCTGATTTGTTCTGACTGCTGACAGTGCAGCTCAGTCAGATCCTACTGAAGGTGAGACCAGTCCTGCCCAAGGCTTGATAGGTTAAGAGAAACCAACACAAACCCAACTGTGATCTTGCTTTGAATGTTGCCTTTGTCCAAGTTGGCCAGCTTGAACTTCTGTGCCATGCAAACCTTTAAGGTCCCTTCCAGCCCAAACCATTCTACAACTCTATGAATCTGTGGTCTCTTTGCAGAGTGCACTCTGCAGTAGCGAGGCCTCCACTGCTGATGTGAAGCAGAGCAGGTGCTATGCTATGCAGCATTCCTAGGCCTGTCCCACCCTCCTTTATCTTCCCTCTTTCCCCAGGGAAACATCACTAGCTGGTTAGGCCCAGTTGAGTGCTGACAGCTTAGAGTACTGCTCTGTTTCCACATGGTGCACTCTCACGAAGAGCAAGGCAGATGAGGACTGAGGACTGCTGCTGGCACAGAAATCAGCAACTCTTGGCATACATCAACAGCTCCAACAGGATAGATGCACAGGGGAGAGCCTGCCAGGATCCCATGAGAGTAGAAGTCCTGAGAGTTGTTAAAATCAAAATGGAGAAATAATTTTAGACTACTGTGAGTGAAATCTATGCTCTTCCTTTTTGTGTGTGTGTGTGCAAAGTCCAAAACCTCCCCCTGCGTGCACTTTCAAGGGTCTCTGTTCTTACCTTCTGCCTTGACACTGAAGATACAATCTGGGGTTTTGCAGGTAACCTCTGAACCGAAGCAATGCTTCTCATGTTGTGTTCCTTAATTTGCTTTGCATATTCCTTTAGTTGCTTTAACCTCTCTTTCTGCCCCAAGGAAAAAGGTGTATGGTTAATTCAATGTCTCAGCAGATCCATCAATGAAACACTGTTGGCTTTTTTCTACTGGAGTCTTCCATTTACACCTCTGTTGCTGGTTAACCTGGCTGTGCTATTGATCATTCCTCAGCAGAGCACAACAGGAAATCCTGACAAAAGGCACAGATTTTTTTAGGCACTTTTCATTTTTAAGAGCTTTTCTGGATGGTATTGAGGCTAGAGCTCAACAGAAATGTGACAGTCTGAATGTTTCAAGGTATCTGTTCAGTTCTGTGCTGTGCTCATCTCTCTCAGCTTTTGCAATGATTTTTGAAACTTCTGTATTTGTTTTAAGGCTTTCAGTGACTCAGTGCTTTTACTTAACTGATAGTCTGTGTCTTTATATTTCTAGCAATTTATTACCCTCAGATTCAGCAGTATGCTCTACCTCGCCCCCTGTTAGGAGCCAATGTTCTTTTCCTTTCAATTTATTGATACCCCAGTGGCATTCTTTACAGTGATGGTGGTGAGACACTGGAAGAGACTGCCCAGGGAGGTTGTGGATTCTCCCTCCCTGGAGGTGTTCAAGGCCAGGTTGAGTGGTCTAATGGGAGGTGTCCCTGCTCATGGCAGAGGGGTTGGAATTAGATGATGTTCAAGGTCACTTCCAACCCAAACCATTCTATGAATCTGTGAGTCTATGGCAGAATAATGCAACTCAGTCCTGGGAATGTGGAATTTAGTCATGTGCAATTAGCCTTGTTGGCTTCTGTGAACTACTCCCTGGTTTTGGAACTACAAAATTGGAGGGTTAGGTTTATCCACAATACAGTTCTTTCCTTTCATTTGTATCTCCCCTTAGGATCTCAAGCTAGATCTAGAGTCAAGGACATACAGAATCTGACAAATACAAGCTGCTTCTTAGGAGTGATTTCTTTGCCATTTTTCCCTGCCTAAGCTCACTTTGCACAACTGAAAAGCAGGTCATGTAACAGGGACTGCTTACTTTCTCTTTGATTGCTTCATAGTCAGGTCCAAGCCCTCCAAGCTTCACATTCAGATTTATGTAGGCCTTTGAGATATGTGGCTGAAAAACAAACAGCAATGACAGATTTCCCTTTTTTTTTTTTTTTTTTCCTTTCTATGATTTCATGGAGAGCATAATTGCAGCAAGTCTTATAAGGGCAGAATTCAACTTTCAGGCAGCTGTGTCTCATTTTAAGGGCTGCAAGTGACCAAAAAGATTGAGTCAATTGTACAAGTCAAAATCATTCAAATCAGGAAAAAAAAAAATTCTCAGTCAAAAATGATCTATTTGAACAGCTTAAAGTGACTATTTGACTGCTATTGGAATGAAGCTCCAAAGAAAATGGAAGGAGAGAAGCAGACAAAAGTACCTGATTTTAGTGGTAAAAAAAGGTAAGCAAATATTATCAGTGGTGGTAACCTTTAAGTTCTCAAAACTGCAATGGAAAATTGTCCAGGAAAAAACACCTGCCTGGTAGCACAGCAACAGCTTCACAAGCACATAGGGAAGACAGAAGATGAGTGATGCCATTTCAGTACTTCATGACATTACTCCAAAGACCCCAATAATTCCAGAACCTTTTAAATATGGAACTGATGGAGTGGGACCAGAGGAGGGCCATGAAAAAGATCAGGGGCCTGGAACACCTCTACTATAAGGACAGGTTGAGGGAGCTGGGGTTGTTCAGCCTGGAGAGGAGAATGCTCCAGGGAGACCTAATAGCAGCACCTGAAGGGGCTACAAGAAGGCTGTAGAAGGACTGTTTGCAAAAGCCTGTAGGGGTAGGATGAGGGGCAATGGTTTGAAATTAGAGAAGAGCAGATCTAGATTGGATGTTAGGAACAAGTTCTGCACCATGAAGGTGGTGGAACACTGCAACAGGTTGCCCAGGGAGGTAATTGAGGCCACATCCCTTGAGATATTCAAGGTGAGGCTCAACAAGGCTCTGAGCTACCTGCTCTAGTGGAGGATGTCCCTGCTGACTGCAGCAGGGTTGGACTGGATGAGCTTTGGAGGTTCCTTCCAATCCAAACCAAACCATTCTGTGATTGATTTTTAGAAGTGGACTGTGCATTAAAAACTGATCAGTGGAATCTCATCAGCACTCTGGTCATTTCACACACAGAGTAAGGCAGAGACACCAAGAAACTTCTATATGCAAATAAAATGTGTATTTCTTCAAAGGGCACCTTCAAGTTAAACTCAACTACAGAGAAACCAATCCTGTGCACTGAATTTTGCATTTGATGCTTCTTTGTGTCAGTCATCCCTTTTCTTTTGCAATAGGCTTGCATTCAACGCTTCATGTAAGGTACTGTGAAGAGTTAATCATTTAGCTGCCTACAACAAACTCAGGGTTTTCTCACTTCATGCCATGAGCATGAGTGCATTTGTTTATCAGGGGGAGCTGGATTTTTCTGAGAGACATAAATAGTCTCATTCCTGTGCCTCTCCTCACATATGAAGCGTGAGAAAGCTGTTGAAAACACAGGAGGAAAACAACAGCTTGAACTCAGGAGAACAGAGAGGGAAAGAAATCTGCCCCTCGGTTACTATCATAATCCAGCTAATTCTTCTTAGAGGCATTCAAGCAGCAATCCACAAACTGCCTCCTACATGAAACACAGAAGTCATTATTCCAGCTTAGTTTTGTCTGCCCTGAGACTTGGAGCTAACCTCTTAAACATTTAATTTGTCCTGGACACAGAGGGCTCTCTGCTGCTCCACTGCATCGCTGTTCAGTGGTTACAGCATGAAACTGGACACACAGAAGAGAGAAAAAAGAACCAAGTTTTAATAAGGCCCCAAATGGGATCATCAGGAGACTTGCAATAGTGTTTATGCCCTTAGCTTTACAAATCCTCTAAGTTTGTTGTTGTTCAGTTTGATTCCCTTGGAAACAAGAGATTGGAGTTGGATCACAAATGAGCATGACCAGGATAATGGTTTGCTTAGATCTTGAGGCCTGGCTACCTGCTGCTTTATACAAATAGCTTTATTCTGCATCATTTTACCACTGGACAACTTAAAAGACAAACACTGCTCTGTGTGTTCTTAGAGCTAATCAAGTTTGAAAGTGACAAAGGGAGAGGTGGTGGTGAACTGCTTTGCTTTTCAGGCTAAAATGATTTTAGTGTCTGCTTCCACCTTTTGTTCTTGGGTTTTAACGCTGTGGGCAAGTCAGTGTGTGCCAGTGACAATGAAACAATCCTCAGTCCCCATTCCCTTTTGTGTGTGTGTGTGTGAAGATTGTTAGCTTATTAAGGAGAAAAAAAAAAAACAGAGGAGGGAATAGAAATGTTAAACCATCCAACCCACATCTAGCTGCTTACCTTCCTGCTGACTTTAGGCTGGTTTTGCTTTTCCCTTTGCACGAGAGACCCTTCTGAGTTGCTTCGGCTCGTTTGCACTTGATTTCCTTCACCATTCTCTGGGTCGAGCTCTGAATCACTTTCTACCAGTGGGACTGTGGGTGGAAGGAGGTTGAACATGTGCCTGTCAGCTAGGTGAGCTTCTGCCACACGACTGATTGCTTGGTGATGTTGCTCCCACATCTGCGCAAAATGGGAGGTTGCACAAGGGGCTGTTGGTGAGCTGTGTATAGAAGATTGAGAAAGCCTTAAAAGAGAAGGGAAAATAAGACTCTTTCTTTGTCTATAGCAGATAGCTCAGCAAGCAACCTGTGCATGGCATGATCCTTGCTCACAGAATATACTGGGAATGTTCAGAGGGGAGATTGAGACTGGGTATTGGAAAGAAATTCTTGACAGTGAGGGTGGTGAGAAACTGGAACAGGTTACCCAGGGAAGTTGGGGATGCTCCCTCCCTGGAGGTGTTCAAAGGCAGGTTGGATGAGGCTCCAGCCCTCTGATCATCTTTGTGGCCCTCCTTTGGACCTGCTCCAGCAGGTCCCTGCCCTTCTTACGTTGGGGGCCCCAGAGCTTGACACAGCACTGCAGGTGAGGTCTCACCAGAGCAGAGTGGCAGAATCAACACTCTCCATATGGTGGCCCCATTTCATTTGGTACAGCCCAGCCTGCCACTGGCCTTCCAGGCTGCAAGTGCACACAGCTGGCTCCTGTCCAGCTTCTCATCCCCCAGCACCCCTTTGTCCATTTCTAATTTTTAAGGGCACCGTAGCATTAGGATAATGCTGTTTCAACACTTCCATCCTTACCCTAAACCACTTCTAGCACAGTTCTGATACCTTTTAGCCACACAGATATGTCTCTTGCAATCCTGAAGTGATGCTTGATCCATCAGCAATCCTGGGAAGTGTGCATTAAAAGTAGATGGAATATTCCTCTGGTTTGGATGTGCTTGACCATTGGTACTGTCACCTCTTGCAGAAGGCTGCACAGTGCCATGGTTGTATGAATGTTGCTGGTCATGTAGAAGACCGTTTGGAGAATCATGAAGGTATTTCTTGGTCTCCTTGCTGGTATATGTTGAAGATACAGACTCTGCTGGGTTGAATTTCTGTGGGGTTGACTGAAAAGGATAGGCAGATGTGGTAAAATCCTGATTAACAAAATTTGGGAAATTATTTAGGCAAGAATGTGAATTTGCTGCCACATGAGTGTCAAGGCCAACAGAAGGACCTGCACCCAGCCATTTCTGCAGTGTGCTGCTGTTGTCTTGCTCCACTGCCTGCATGGGAGCAGCCTGGAATTCTGATATTTGGTGGTACCAAGACTTTGCTTCTTCTGACCTTCCTGGTGGTTGCTGGCTATCATTCCTTGGGAAGGCTCTCTCTCTGAGACTCTGGTTGGACTTGACTTTATTTCTCTGGGAGGACTTATTTCGGTGATCCTAAAAGAAGATATCAAAGTTGGAGTGAATTTCAGTGGTAGTTACTTCACCTGTTCCTTAAGGGTAAGTTTGCCTGTCACAGTGCTTTTCACACCTTTGAGGGTCCCTCCCAACCCAATGCAACCTGTGAATCTGTGATGTCAATGATTTACATGCTTGGACTTGTAAACCAACCTCTTTTCCCTGCCCTATATCCTGCAAAACATCATCCAAATGATAAGAAACAATTTAAGAATTTAAGCACACCAGGACTCCTGCTTTGAGCTAAACTCTCAGGCTGGAGTTTATTCAAGACTCACCACTTTCAATTACAGCATCAGGTGGGGCCCGTTTTGAGGAAAGACAGAGCTTTCCTTCTAGGAACTATATAAATCCATTCTCAGCCCATTTAATCTTTGCCAGCTCTGAAATCCTCCATTTCATCCTTCTGTCTCTCCAGGGTTCTTTTGTTAGCGACCCTTGCAAGCACTGCGTGGCACAGGCACTCAGCATAACTGCCTAATGGCAGGTCTGAAATCCACATATAGAGCAGAATGTTTTGGCCAAAAGCTTTAGCACTGGGGAATCCTGACTCCTGGTGCCAAGATGATGATTTGTTAGCTCGACCTCTGCTGTAACAATTAATGTGCTGGCACAGTGAGAGTCGCTGGTGGAAAGCAGGAACGGCTGCCAAGCTGGGAGCAGGCCAATGTTTGCCTATTTAAATGGAATGGGCAGCCCTCTAAGATCCTTCCTTCATTCTGAAATGCCATATATAAAGCACAGCTTTCACAAGGAACAGCAGTATAAGATCTTGTTTGTCCTTTGCAAGAGTGCAGCTTCCAGTCTTAAAGTGAGCAGCAGGGAATGCGAAGAGTCTGCCTGAAATCAGACACTTGGAATGCAAAGAAGCTGAGGTTTGCCAGTCATAATTCCAGTTGGCTGGAAGTTCTGGTTCAGAAGTTACTGATTTTTTGTTTTCATGAGTGATGATAACCTGGTGCATTTTATTGCTCCAAAGACTATCCCCCTGCACTGGCTGGAAAGGTTCAGCATAGATCTACAGACTTTATTATGTATATATGAGGAGTTCAGTGCAGAGTTTTCTACTTGCAACATTTTCTGGTTTATGGTCACCTCTTGATCTTCAGGGGGATTTTAGGGGACAGAGTAATGCAAGAGTAGTTGTAGCTCAGAGTCTTTTCACAAACCATCAAACATGACCATGTACCACTTTGCCCTTTTCCATTATGGTTACATTATTTCACCAAAATGGGGACATTTTCATAGAATCATAAAATCAACCAGGTTGGAAGAGACCTCCAAGATCCTTCAGTCCAACCTATCACCCAGCCCTATCCAATCAACTAGACCATGGCACTAAGTGCCTCATCCAGTCTTGAACATCTCCAGAGTTGGTGACTCCACCACCTCCCTGGGCAGCACATTCCAGTGGCAAATCTCTCTCTCTCTTCCTCCTAATATCCAGCCTATTCCTCCCCTGGCACAGCTTGAGACTGTGTCCCCTCAATTGTACTCTATTATCAAGCAGATAATGTCCTAAATTGAGACAACGAGGGTGGCAAACTACTGGAACAGGTTGCCCAGGGATGTGGTTGTGGTCCCATCCCTGGAGACTTTCAAGATCAGCTTTGATGTGGCCCTGGGCAGCCTGATCTAGTTGGAGGTGTCCCTGTTGACCACAGGGAGGTTGGACAAGATGACCTTTGAAGGTCCCTTCCAACCTGCTGCAATCTGTGAAGCTGTGTAAGTAGGTAAGATTCACTGAGCTCGGAATTTCTTGGGCTTTGGGATCTATTTTGATTTAAAATCATTCAGTATATACAGCAGCATATGCATTAAACTTTGGGGATTCTCTACTGATATGTATCTAAGGATTTGCTGCCAGTAATTGTAACTTTAAAAGTAATGAGATTACAGCTTTTAAACATTCAAACTTCAATTCTTTTACATATACTTATTTCAATCATCATGAAAAGGAACCTTGAGCTGCTGTGCTTTCTGGTACCATTTGTCTTCAGGCTCCACTTTCACAGTCTGGAATGGTAGGAAACTCTCAACTGGTTCCTCATCAACAGTTTTAGGACCTGTAACCTAAAAATCAAGAATGTGTATGGCCACAGCCCAACCAGATGAAAGGATTTTAAAGCTTTGGGGAAAGGATGAGAAATTATTTGCCTCCTATTAAAACTAAAATGCTGAAGTTAGGCATTATCTAATAGATAACACAAAAATGAATGGCTGAAAGAGGAAATGAAAAAGGAAGCAAAAACCCAGTCAGCAGAGGGGTAGTAGCAGGGATTATTCCTTCTATTTTTAAGAAGAAAAGAGGGAAGGAAAATTGCAGGAAGCTTGCAGCACAGAAATCTACTTGTACCTCTCAAATGTCTGGGCTCCTCCATTTATACAAGAGCCAGTGGATGCACCTAATAACAGAAAAGCAACTAGAAAATCATCATTGTCCAAGCAATCAGCCAGTGTAGCAAGATTCTGATGGATGTCATTCACCACAGCAAGGTCTTGAACAAGAGCCATGTAGGTGGAAAAAAAAAAAAGAGAGATGGCAAAACACAGTAATGTTGGTAGGAAAGTACAAGGAGTAGCTTGCAGAAAGAAACCATCTAATGTACCCAGCCTGGCAACAGCAGCAAACAGCTGGTGCAAAACAGCAAGCCCACAAACAAGGAGAACATCTTCCTGTAGCCACAGTCATGGCAGCATGGCTGGAAAGCAAAGGTGAGCAACGTTTTGCAAGTGGCTGTTGGCACTGCAGATTTCAAAGCCAAGTGATAGCTGTGGAAACACAGCAACAGAGAGAAGTTTTCTTCAACTCATAGAATTGTTAGGGTTGGAAGGGACCTCAAGGATCATCTAGTTCCAACCCCCCTGCCATGGGCTCATCAAACTTTTTTTTTTTTTTCCCTGATCTATGCAACTTCAGGATAAAAACCAACACTTTGTTATATTCTATTGTTATATCTATATTTAGGTTGGGGATTAGGAAAAATTTCTGTACTGCAAAAGTGGTCAGGTGTTTGGGGGTTGGACTCAATGATCTCCACAGGTCCCTTCCAACTCCTAACACCTCTGACTGGAACAGGCTGCCCAGGGAGGTGGTGGAGTCACCATCCCTGGAGGTGTTCAAGAAATGTGTGGACAGAGCATTTTGGGATATGGCCATGGTGATGCTGAGTTGATGGTTGGACTCAATGATCACAGAAGCATAAAATAGCTTAGTTTGGAAGGGACTTTAGAGATCAGCTGCTTCAACCCCATCCTGCCATAGCCAGGGATGCCTCTCAACTAGGCTTGGTTGCTCAAGGCCTCTTACAGCCTGACCTTGAACACCTCCAGGGAGGAGGCATCCACTATTATCTGAGCAGCCTACTCCAGAGTCTCACCATCCTTGTACCAGAGAACTTCTCCCTAAGCTCCAGTCTCACCCTATTCTCCTTCAGCTTCAAACCATTCCCCCTTGTCCTATTGCTAGACACCCTCAGGAAAATTCCCTTTCCAGCCTCCCTGTAGGTTCCCTCCAGGTACTGCAAGGCAGCTGTAAGATCCCTTTGGAGTCTTCTCTTCACCAATCTCATATCTCAGAGGTCTGTTCCAACTAAAACAATTCTATGATTCATTGCTCCAAATGTAGGTTCTATCAGTTGGGAGCAGAAAAGTTCACAGATTCACAGCTACCACACAGCTTTCCTGAACTGTGGAGAGATGCAGCCATGGCCATCAGTAAGATGTTTTTGGTGGAACCAACTGACTCACTGTATTGCTAGTTTACTGGGCAGGTAAAACATACTTCTACATTATCTCTTTGAAAGAGGAACAGGAACACAACCTCTGGCAGCATTTTTTTTTTTCTTCTCTCTCTCTCTCTCTCTTTTTTTTTTTTTTTTGGTGAACTATTCTATTAATACCAATCAAATTGAGAAAATGATCAAATGAAATTGCATTTTGAGAATCATAAGCTGTGTAATGCCTATTCTGTTAAATTGAGGCCCATAATTGCTTCTCTACTGAAAAGATACAACAAAGACAGCAATCATGGCTTGTCATTATCCCAGACTAGCAAACCGGCCTTTGCAGTGAGGACTTCAAAGGCTCCTGGTTCTCGAATTGCATTTGGCTGCTATTGTTGAAGCGCAGGCAATCTTGATTAGGTGTTTACACTGAGGTAAGGCTCAGTGCACAGAGAGTCTGAGTGCCTTGGTCTAGAGCCATTAAAAAATTGTACATTATGTTCCTTGCTTTGAAGTAAGGGGCTTGTAGGTAGGAAAGCAACTCACAGTGAGTACAGCTGAGCTAGCTTGGGCCACTGCTTCTCCCTCTCTCCTTCTCTCTCTTTTTTTTTTTTTCCTTTCTCTCAAAGAGACTCATCATCAGGTTCTTAGAGGATCAGGCAACACTGCAAAGAACTTGATGCTTTCTAAAATGCTGTGTAAATTAGTAAATATGCAGCTCAGCACAGATTTGGTGTGTGTTTGGGTACATGCAGCCTTGCTGGCTGTATGCACAGAGGCAACAGCAACGAGGCAGCAAATATTTTTACCTAACGTTATGTCAGGTGAGAAAACAAAAAGCTCAATGCAAAGAGTAAACACTGTTTCATTACCTGCCAGCCAACAGGGATCATGTCAATAAATCAGCCTTGACATCCTTGCAAAGCTCAGAATTATTGAATTGTTTCAGCTGGAAATCACAGACTCACAGAATGCCAGGTTGGAAGGGACCCCAAGGATCATCTGGTCTAACCTTTCTAGGTGATAGTGGAGTTGAAATGAGCTGGCCCAGCACCCTGCCAAGCTGAGGCTTAAAACTGTCCAGGGTAGGGGAATCCACTGCTTCCCTTGAGAGATGATTCTAATCTTTAACTGTCAGGATCCTTAACTACTGCAAGTGCCCTTGCCACCAGGCATGGGACCAGTCTAGTGCTTCTACCACAGGGAGCTAGCAGGAGGTGATGCCCCAAGTGCTTGAGGTCCTGTTCAGTTCCTTGAACTGGTTTATTTTTAATCCAGGTTAGGAAAATAAAAGTACTCAGTAAGATCCCTGACTGCTCCAGCAGAAGACATGTGGCTTGTTTGTCTCTTCTCATGCTTAGGTGTTTTGTGCAGTTTTGATGCAGTTTTGCAGGTGAGATGATCAAAGCTGGCTGGTCAGCAAGATGCTTCTGTCAGGCCTTCTTTCACCCCTTCCAACAAGGTGGAGCAATGGATGTCTCAGTTAATTAAGAACAAGAGTGATTATTACTTCGTCATATCCACAGCAAACACAAAGGTAGCTGCCAGTAGGTGGTGATGCTGCTGCAACTCTATCACAGATTGCATTGGGTTGGAAGGGACCCTCAAAGGTCATCTTGTCCAACCCCTCTGCAGTCAGCAGGGACACCTCCAACTAGATCAGGCTGCCCAGGGTCAGTATTTCACCACTCTCATTGTGAAGAACCTCCTCCTGATGTCCAACCTAAATCTCCCCTGCTCCAGCTTCAAACCATTGCCCCTTGTCCTATCACCACAAACCCTTCTAAACAGTCCCTCCTCAGCTTCAAACCATTGCCCCTTGTCCTATCACCACAAACCCTTCTAAACAGTCCCTCCTCAGCTTCAAACCATTGCCCCTTGTCCTATCACCACAAACCCTTCTAAACAGTCCCTCCTCAGCCTTCCTGTAGGTCCTCTTCAGAAACTGAAATGCAGCTAGGAGGTCTCCCCAGAGCCTTCTCTTCTGCAGGCTGAACAGCCCCAGGTCTCCCAGCCTCTCTTCATAGGAGAGGTGCTCCAGCCCTCTGCTCCACTTTGTGACCTACTCCAGCAGGTCTGTGTCTCTTCTTGTGTTGTATCAACTTGTTGAGGGCAGAAGCACACCTTTCTACATGCATGCTGCCTGGCTCCCCCTGTGTCACAGGACATAGCCCTGAGTTTCACAGATTTTTTTTTTCTCAATTTCTTACCTATCTTTGAATGGTGTCTACACAACAGAGTCCTGATCTCTGGCTCCACTACATACATCTGAAACATTTTCAGAATTCCCCAACCAGTAAACACAATTGTATCAACACAGCTTTAATTAGCATCAATCTACACTCATTATTTTGGCCATCAACAAAATCACAACTGAAAAAAAAAAAAAAAACAAAAAACAAACCAACAACCAAGTGCTCTTAATAGCTCTGCTAGGAAAAAAAGCTTGTCCATCACAACACTCCTTGCCATGTAGTCAGCAGATGCCCTCCAATGTTGTGTCAACTGCTCACCAGCCTTGGAAAGTGTTTCACTTGGAGCAGAAAGTCTCTGTGGCTTTTGCAAGTGAAGGATTTTCCATACTACAGCTGGTGGAGTGACTCACTCACTCCCACCTTCCCATTATGTGTAATAAGTATCAAGTAAAAGCAACAAACTCATCTATAATCGTTCATTAGGAACTGTAATTACATTTCCACTTAATCCTTAATGCAAGTTGTCTGATGTTTCTCAGTCAGTTGTAAGAAAGCTAAGCCCTTCAGATCCAAGTGGTGTGCATGGCTGCTATCTGCTGACTGATTTCAAGCACAAATCCAGACTGGGAGAGGAGTGGATCAAGAACAGTCTCAAGGAGAAGGACTTGGAGGTGTTAGGTGGAGAAAAACTCAACATGAGCCAGCAGTGGTCACTTAACAGCCCAGAAACTAACTGTGTCCTGGGCTGCATCAAAAGCAGTGTGAGTAGCAGGATGAAAGAGGTGATTCTTCCCCTCTACTCTGCTCTGGTGAGACCCCCTCTGGAGTACAGCATCTAGTTCTGGCACCTCCAGCAAAAGAAGAACATCAAACTGCTGGAGTGGCTCCAGAGGAGGCCAAGAAGATGATCAGAGGGCTGAAGAACCTCCCCTGTGAGGACAGGCTGCAAGAGTTGGGGCTGTTCAGCCTGGTGAAGAGAAGGCTCTGGGGAGCCAGTGGTAAGCAAGAGTAGTCATGGTGGCCCTTGAAAGCAGTGTGACCAGAATGTATTTTCTGCTTAGAAATGTGGCTTCTATTAGCAGAAATAATAATTACCAAATGCATGTTGGCCAAGAAGAGGAAAAAAAAAAAAAAGGAAAGAAAAAAAGGACCACTAATAAGGTGCAATATAGATCCCATAGGAAGGAAGACAGCAGTGCTCCAGCTTCAAGATTAAAAACTAGTCAGAGATCACCTCTGTGCCACGGGCAAGAATATACAGAGCTTAACTGGGCTTGTAATAATGTCTTCAATGGGGTTCTAATTGAAGACTTGTTAATTATTCCATAAAGGGTGACCAAGATTTTTCACTGGAAATTAGGAGTTATCAGCTGCATGATAGATTGTAAATCTGCTTACCCTCCTCTGCAAAGCATCAGGCAGGGCTTACACTCCTCAGTTTACACCAATTAGAACACATCAAAAAGTTACCTACCTGCTCTTGGAGTAGAACTTGTTGCTTTTTACTGTGCAGCTGAAGGTATGAATTTCTCTTCTCTGAAGGGAAGCCTAAAGTCTGTTTGTTTTTTTCCACAAAGTTTTTTTTTGCTTTTTGTGGTCGACCTTCTTGAGTGTGAAGAGCAAAAGCAGTGGGGCTGGCTTTGAAGTGACACCCACCTGCAGATTCCTTCCCTTTGGTGCATAGCCTAAAAGGTTCATTGCTGCCCACAGCACTTGTTTTAGGAGAGCTTGGTGATTTTGTACCAAACTCTGAGAATGAACCTTGTGCCTTTGCCTCTTGTTGATTCTTTTCTTCTGAGAAGTCATTGGAATGGAGGTAAAATGCATCCTGTGCAAAGTCCATGCTGCTCCTTCCAGCAACCTGACAGGCTTGTTCTGCCTCAGAAAGTTCTGCTACCTCTCTTGTGTTCCTCCAGCTAGGGTTGTATCTTAGGCTGGAATATTTGTCCACAGCCTGTTGTCTCCTGTGTTAAAAAGAAACAAGAAACACAAACTGATTTGGGTGCAAACTGTATGAATTTTCTATCATTTCACTGTGCCATTTGAGCCAAGAAACGTCTTGCAAATATGATCGCCAGAGTTATTCCAGTGCATACACTATTGCTATTTGAATCAGGGAATGGTTTGGGTTGGAAGAGACCTTTAAATCCAACCATTGACCCAGCACTGCCAGGTCATCACGGGTTGAGCCTTTACTGGTGAGCAGCTGAGCTAAAGGTCTTGGGTAGGGTCCAAGGGTCAAAGCCAGGTTCATGCATCCCAGGGAGGGAACACATACAGCAGGAGCAGACAGGAGGGACAAGCCACAGGTGAAAGGAGGAGACAAGGTGCCCTTTGCCATGAGCAAGCTGTCTGGAAAAGACACCCCCACCACCCCACCCCATTCTGCTGCATTCTCTCCCCATTCCCAGCAGCAAACTGGTGAGGCTGGACTTACGTAAGTGCATAAAAGAGGCAGTTCATAGGGAAGGGGGAAGAGATGCTGAGGGATGGATGGGAGGTGCTGAGGTGAAGGGTTGTCTCCCAGTCCACCACCACCATCTTCCAGCACCTTTCCAGGTTGTGCCTGATCAGAATACTTTGATCAAACGTTTCCTGTGTAGAAAATTTAGGCGGGACCTCCTCTTAAGTTTTCATTTTCATTATCAGTGAATGATAACTCTTAACATCTAAATCTAATCTAAGAATGATAAGTCTAACATCTGAATCATGGCAAAACAAAATCTTTATCTTAAATATATTTCAGAAGTCATAAGTACTAGCAGAATCAGCTAAAAAAGAGGTGATGTAAAGGGAAATGATGTAAGAGAAATGGTAATAGAAGGGAAATAATACAAGAGAAATGATATATTGCACTGCTTCTCTTGTTTCCTTTAAAATGCTGGAGCCCACAGAAGCCAGGAAGTGTTGCTCATTCTTCAGAGCCTCTGCAGTGTGAAATAAAAAGTGATACTCCTGGTAAAATCACTCTCTCAAATGTCACTTGGACACTGTCTAAAGAAGAACAACCTCCAGCTCTGCATTTTAATTCTCTTTTCTCCTTCCTATGAAACATCATGGTGTTGAGGTTTCAGTAACAAACCCCCTCCAGAAAGACTTCAAACTTCTCATTACAAACCAAGCTGTAACTGACATAAGGGTAGAAAAACACAGATCAGGAAGGTTTGTGGAGTTTTGGGTTGTTTGGGTTTTATTTGTTTGCATTTTTTAACAAGTCAGGAGGGTTTGTGGAGTTTTTGTTTAGGTTTTATTTGGTTTGTAATTTTTAACAAGTCAGGAGGGTTTGTGGAGTTTTTGTTTGGGTTTTATGTTTTGCATTTTTTAACAAGTCAGGAAGGTTTGTGGAGTTTGTGTTTGTTTGGGTTGTGTCTACTTACTTATTTTCAGCAAGCATCCACATGGTTGCTCTAAACTACATCTGTCATCAAGCCAACAAAGGTGGTCTGCCTTCAAAACCCCCACAACTGATTTTATTTATGATCTAACAGGAGGAAAACCAACTATAGGAGCTAAATACATACAAATTGGCTTCCAGGAAATGGGTAGGCAGTGGCAGGAGTAAGAAGTGTGGGAGGAAAAAAAGCTTTTAACACTGTTTTTCTCTTAACTGGACCTGCTGTAGAGTGCTGGTTCCTTGGGCACTGACCAATGGTGAGCATTTCAGAGTGACATTGATTTACAGGCACTGAAACCTGGTTGAATCCTGATCTGCTTGGATCCTCCCACCT
This sequence comes from Indicator indicator, assembly GCF_027791375.1. Lineage (NCBI taxonomy): Eukaryota > Metazoa > Chordata > Aves > Piciformes > Indicatoridae > Indicator > Indicator indicator. Next base: position 3,615,856 of record NC_072043.1, on the reverse strand, counting down.
GGGGCTGAGTTAATTCTAATAGCATTTCCACAAATCATTTATTCATCCTTTCTAAATTAGTTACATGCCTATGCCTCTGTTTCAAGTGGCTCCCAATGATAAACTAATCTGTCTCTCCAGCAATGCTTTTTCATTTCAGGTAAGCATTGGTGCAGGGGTAGGCTGCGTAGCAGGGATTAGATGATTTACGCTGGTGAAAAGATTATTATTCCCAGCTGTCACACACCACAGGTAAACAGAAATAGGTGAGCACATTTTGCAATGAGTACAGAAATATGTGATACAATTGCAAGGATTCAGATGACACAGTATAATGCTAAGGAGTTCTATTGTGCTGAAATGTGTGCACAGCAGCTCAATTGTATCCTGCAGGCCAGGTCACCGCACGGGAACAAAATGAGTGTGAAGAGCTCCTTCATCTCTCATCATCTGCAGACAAGAAGTGCACCTTTTATTCCTCCCTCCAACTTGATAGAAAGGTTAGATGGACTCTGTGCTCATCAACAAAAGTGTTGCATGCAGACAACAGCTGCAGTGTTTCCTCTTCAAATTCCGAGGTTAGTAATGGATGTAGAGAGGGGGTTTCAGATGTATATGCTGTGATATTTGCTCCAGTTAATGGACTGGGATTTGAGTACTTGCTAGGCTAAGTTCAAACAAAATAAAAAAATTAAATTTCCACTTAATGAAGAGCCTCACATTCAGCACAGCATTCAGTCCAGGAAAAAAAAAAATCACTAAAAATTAGAGCATGTTTCCAGTACAATTAACATCATTTGCACTCACAATAAAATATTCAGTAACTGGCCATTTTGCCTGGTGAGGAGGTGAATGCAAGTATGCTATTAATCATTTAGCCTTCATTTGTTTGCCATTTTCTTTTAAGTAGACAATTAAACTGAAACTGCACATTATTATTGCTTCAGGTTTAATTTACTCCCTTTAAACTTGAGAGTTATTCCCAATTTGTACAGTGTTAAGCCTTTTATGTGTATGACAGCAAATTAAATTTTATTTTATGTACTGAGTTAATGCTTTCTAAAGGGTAATAATGCAGGCCTGGGAATGTGAATTTTAGATTTACACAGCCTTCAGGACAAAACTTAAAGCACTTTGGCAATATAAATTGGTCTTGAAGATGTGGACTTGGGACTTCAGGACATGGTTTAACAGCCATGGTGGTGTGAGGTTGAGAGTTGGACTCGATGATCTTTGAGGTCTTTTCCAACTGAAACAATTCTATGATTCTATGTCATATAAATTCTGAGGAGTGGAAGCTTTTAAAATATTAGAACTATTCAACTTGTTTATTAAAGTTCAGAGTCCAGAGGAGGGCCTCAAAGATGATCAGAGGGCTGGAGCACCTCTGCTGTGAAGACAGGCTGGGAGACTTGGGGCTGTCAATCTGGAGAAGAGAAGGCTCCAGGGAGACCTTAGAGCTGCATTTCAATATCTGAAGGGGACCTACAGGAAGGCTGGGGAGGGACTGTTTAGAAGGGTCTGTAGTGATAGGACAAGGGGCAACAGTTTGAAACTGGAGCAGGGGAGATTTAGGTTGGACATCAGGAGGAAGCTCTTTGCAATCAGAGTGGTAAAATACTGAAACAGGTTGCTCAGGGATGTGGTTGAGATCCCATCCCTGCAGACATTCAAGATCAGCGTTGATGCGGGCCTGAGCAGTCTGACCTAGTTGGAACTGTCCCTACTGCCTGCAGGGGGGTTGGACAAGATGATATTTGAGGGTCCCTTCCAACCCAGAGCAATCTGTAAATCTATAAAATCCTATGCCTTACCTTCCATCACCGTTATTCTTTTGTTTTCCAATGGTACATTGATCTGTCTCATCCTCAAGTCCTTCTTTTAAAATCATCTCCTCCAAGCTATCTCCTTCTAAGCTGTCATTCTCCAACTCATCTGAACACAGTTCTACCAGCTCTTCACTTTCATCAATCCACTGCTGGAGCTCTAACTGGTACTGTGTCTCTTGAACAAGGCTTTCAGAGTCAGACTCTTGGGAGTCACTCAGACTTGAGGTAAAGCTCCCTTCGTTTACAGATGGCCTTTTCCAGTTGGCAGCGTGGAAATCTCCTTGTGTGATGTTTGGAGGAGAATAGATTTCACTTATGTTGCCAGTGAGTGGAGAAGAAACTGAAATATACTTCATCTCTGAAGAATTCATTCTGTGCTTTGCACTGATGGGATACACCAGCCCTGTATTTTGAAAGCAGGAGAGTAAACATAAAAAGGCTGTTCACTCTATAATAATTATGGTATTTGTTAAAAGCAGGTAGTATTATTGGCTTAGGCTCAGAATTTGACCTTCAACTGTTAAAAAAGGCTCAGAATTTGACCTTCAGCAGTTAAAACAGGCTCAGAATTTGACCTTCAACTGTTAAAAAGGCTCAGAATTTGACCTTCAACAGTTAAAAAGGCTCAGAATTTGACCTTCAACAGTTAAAACAATTCTTTGCTTTTATCTGTTACACTGATTTTTCCTTTAAGCAGTTGATATCAAGGTCCCTATTATCCCAAATGCATGACTGATTGCTATGAAATCTACCTTAAACTATTAATGATAACAAAACTGTGTATAAACAGGTTATGGAAAAGAAAATGAAGCTAAGACAAAGCACTAACGTTATCTGTAAACTTTTGGACTGGAAAAAAGACATTTTCTATATTTTCTTTATACAACTTTATGCCATTTTGGCATGGAAGCAATCAGCAAGAAGTGTGTGTGTGTGTGTGTGTGTGTGTGTGTGTGTGTGTGTGTGTGTGTGTGCCAGAAAAGAGCACCGTGAAAAGAACTGGAAACCTTCTTCAGTTAGGAAAAGCTTCGTTGATTGTATTTAAATGTTCTTAAATCATTTGTACCACCAGAGTCTTACAGCATGAAGTGTCTGGGAGGAGGGAAAAAAAGCAGTGTTTTGTGACAGAGGTACTTGGGACGGTGTGACACAGCTCCTTTAAAGGTATGTAGTGAACTCCAGTAGGAGAGTTTAGTTTAGTAGGCGAGTCCACGTGTGCGGCTGCTAAGAGATGGAAATGCAAACTGTAACTTCTAATTTTGCAGGGTCAGCGCTGGCAGTCCCACAGCAGTTTACCCTCCGGAAGTCCTTTTACAACCGGGACGATGCCTCTGGCCGCTGCTGCCGCGGCCGGTCCCTGACGAGAGGTGGCACGCAGCCTGGCATCGGCATGAAGCTTTCGCTGGAAACTGCCTGTGGTCGGCAGCCCCCTGCAAGCCAGCCCCCGGCCAGCCAGCCCCGGCCAGCCAGCCCCGGCCAGCCAGCCCCCGACCAGCCCCCGCTGCCTCCAAGAAGGGAGGGGAGGCCCCGCTGTAAGCCCTGTCCCGGAGCCTCTCTGCAGCCCGGACGCAACCCTGCAGCAGCACCCCGAGAAGAGCCGAGCCAGATCTGCAGCCCCGCCAGAGGCCTCGCCGCGCCCCCGGTTGCCCTCACCCCAATGCTCTCTCACCCTCGGCGGTCCCGGCTCGGCTCCGTGCCCAGCCCCGGCCGGTTGCCATGGCAGCAGCGGCGGACGCCGCTCTACCAAGCGCCGGGGCGGCGTGGGGGGGAGCCGCTTCCCCCCGCAGGGAGAGTGGTACCGCCCGGGCCGGGCTGCAAGGAGCTCTTCCCGCGTGGAAAAGGACGTGATTCCCAGCGGGAGTTCGTTCATTCGCTAGTACGACAGCAGCTTTCAGCACTTTTCTTACTTCTAGTGGGAAATAATAATCGCTGTTTCTTGCTTCTGTTGAGAAACGATAAGCTGTAATGAGGAAAGCAAGCAAAGCTTTCTGCTGTCATGTAAATTTCTGTTGCTTTAGGAATTCCGTTCCTAAAAGAAACCTTCCCTGGGACAGCGAGGCGCAGGGCTCTGCAGGTGTATGCCCTGGTGATTCCCCCAAGTGACTCTATCTGCGGATTTGAGTAGTGCCATGTGTCACAGAATCACCCAGGATCACAGAATCGCCGTGGATAGAAAAGAATCACAAAATCATGGCATCAATAAGGTTGGAAAAGACCTCAAGGGTCATCAAAGTCCAACCTGTCACCCAAGTCCTGTGAGCCAGGACTGGTGGAAAATGATGGAGAGAGGCTTGGCCAGCTTGTCTGCCAGCTCTTTCAGTACCCTAGGATGAATCCCATCTGGTCCCATGGACTTGTGAGTATCCAAGTGGCTCAGCAAGTCCAGAACCTCATGGAAGTCAGGGGTACTATACTGCTCCCTGACCCCATCTACCAATTCAGGAGGCCAGTTATCCTGATGTCTTCCTGCCTTTCTGTTGAAAATTGAGGCAAAGAAGGTATTTAGAACACCACACCAGGTTGCTCACAGCCACATCCAGCCTGGCTGCAAATACCTCCAGGGATGAGGCTTCTACCACCTCCCTGGACAACCTGTTCCAGTGTCTCACCACCCTCATGGTGAAGAATTATTACACCATGCATCATGTCACATCATCCATATTGCAACATGCATCCTCCTCATGTTTGCCAGCCCCTTGTTTCAGGACTTCCATGCTCTTGGAAACAGCCCTGGAAGCTCAGGTGATTTGGGAAGCTGCAGAACTATAGCACCCAAAAGTTTTGGGTTCAGAGCCCTTTGCAGGCTGGTGTAGTCTTGCACAGCACAGAGTGATGTTATCATTGCACAGGTGAGCAGCTGAGCAGAAGTCCTAGCAAAGGGGGGAACAGGTTTTAGGGGTTTTAAAAACACTTTGGATGTCAGGATGCTTTCCTGCTGGATGTCCAGGTTTTGGTTCAGAGAGAAGTAATACAAGTCCCAATTGGTTTGCACCTCCTGGGGTTTCCTGCTCAGTTCCATGCTTGCAGAGGAGGTAGCTGAAGCATTGCATGATATCTTCATAGCCTGTGGTCCTTGGAGCTAATTGCATGTTCCCTAATTGCTGATAGGACCTGAGATGGGATTGATGAGCTCTATTTCTGGCAGTGCTTAATGAAGTCCTTTGAGGATTACAGGTAAATCAGTGTGTTCATTACTAATAGTTACAGGTAAATCAATGTGTTCATTACTACTAGTTTTCTAGGAGCACCAGACACATCTGCCTGTCCCACCATTTGAAGAGAAGCTATGAGGGTAGCTGTTTGTACTTCTGCCCCTTGATGAAATCACATTAAGATCAGAACACTGTAATGTAACTATCAGGAGCCAGTGGTGTTTCTGCAGGTTGCACAAGTTTGCCATTGCTATACATCTGTTTCCTTTCCACATCCAAACAGTTTCTCTCTTATTGCAATGGTTTTGTCTCTTGGATCCTTCTGTGCTGTTTCCCTGCAGCCTTCTGTCACATACTGCATGTTGGACTTCTGACTGACAGCTGAAAGATGAACACATGTTGGTTGGTGAATTTGGAAAAGAGGAGGGGGGACCTGAATGCTTTAAATATTTTGTGTTTAAAAACATTGGAAAAGGAAGAAAACTTTTGAAAAATATTCTAAGACTAATTAGGAGCCACTTTCCCTTTTAAAGCAGTTTAGGGGCTGCAAGAAAGTCATGTGGAAAGACATTGGCAAAGGTCCCTCATTTTTTGCCACATGGACTTATTCACCTGCCAAAAGATGCCTTGGTCTAGACAAAAGTCCAAGTGTGGAGCAGAAACACCCCAGCTGAGGAGCCAGGCACTGGCTGGGGACAGGACTGCTGAAGCTCTGATGTTTTGGTGGTGGTGAAATCAGCTAAGAGCCATTCAGGACAGTTAAACAGTCACAGTATTCCCACTACATCTCATGCATATTGTGTTTCAGTACATTAGCTTTAGAAACTATAGATAAACCCAGTGTGATAACCCAGTCTAACCTATCAGACTATCCAGTCTGTCTTGTCTAACCTTACTGAAACTAAGATTTTCATTTTGTACAGTTTTGCATCACTCCTGCTAAATCTATAACATCTCTGCTGGCCCTCCTTGTCTGAAGGGCTGGGTTTAGAATATTCACAGTTTAAACATGCAATTTGCAAAGGAGGCTTGACTGCAACCTGCTTCTGTGGGCAGTAGCAGTGCTCTACCAGGAACTGGTTTATGTTGGTTAAAGCTTTTTACCATGTCTGTTCTTCTCATGGCCTGGGCAGTCTTCATTGGATCTGGATTTATAACTCTCCAGTGTCTGCTCTGAGACATCATTTTCTGTGCAGAAAACAAATGTAATTAAGATGATGAGAATTTTCCCATGACCATTCCTCATGCTTCAGCATAAAAATCCTAAGAGAATAGTTATAAAATGAGGGTTCAACCATTATGACCATCTAAGAGATGTGCTTAAAATGATAATTCCATGGCTTTTGTGGCATCTCATGATGACCTGAAGGTCATCAGTTACAAAGACTCTTAAGCAGTTTGCACTGTTTATAGGAGAAGGACATTTAATCAGTGGCTGCAGGAGCTGTGTCTTGTCTCTGCTTAACAGGCTCCTCAGCTCTCCCTCTGAATAAAGCATCAGCAGCAGTTGCTGGGTTGGGCCATCACTCACCTCTCTTCCACACTCCATGAGCTTTTTTCAGCTTCCTCATAAAAAGCAGGACAATGATAAGCAGTGCAAAAATCAGAGCAGCCACCAAGATTGGCAGCAAGAGATTCTTCTTCTTTTTGATGCCTTCGGATTTCAGATCTCCCTCTGTAAAAGAGGCAGATGTATGTTTGTGCTGTTAAATAGGTTCCCATGAGTCTTTGGTAGAAGGATATGTCCTGGACCAGGGAAGATGAAGATGGTGAGAGAGCAGAAGTCACCAATTTGACTTAATCACAGACTAAACAATCATGTAACATAAACCACAGCATTTGTGCAAAAATCAGTGGACTCGTGCTTGGTCATCACAAACAGTAACCTTGAGCTTTCTTCTAGGTGATAAAAATGGTTGTATTTCTGTGGTCTGTCTCCAAGCCTGCAAGCCAGCACTACCCTGACAAAAGGTTTGGAGGTGGACACATGGTCAGAGAGCACCAGCTTAGTGTAAGAAACATTTGGAAGCTGTCATACCAAGGGTGATGGAAATCACAGTTACATTTTCACTTGGGAGTGGGGCTTCTGTCTTGGGAAGTTCCTCCTCTGTGACATTGCCATTGAATGCTGCTTCAGTCCCTGGAAGAATGGAAAGGAGAACAGCATTTGTCTGAAAGGAAAAGTGATCCTTAAGAAATGCAGAGGGGTTTTTTTTGTGGGTTTTTTTGTTTTGTTTTGGTTTGGTTTTTTGTAGTCTTTTACTGTCTTCATAGCTCAGAGTGGTGCAGTCCCCCAGTTCCCATCCTTGCCACTGCCACCCTTGTCTGATGATGTGAGGTCATACCATTGGGGACACGATAAGTTGATGAACCAGCCAGTCCTTCCTTTCCTGCTGCAGATGCTGTTACTTCAGGCCCTGTGCAACCAGAGAGGTGAGCTCTGAGTTTCTTATGCACACAGACAGCATATCCTTGTATAGTTAACACTGATCTATACAACTGAAATGATAATGTGCATTGTGCCTACCAAAACTTTAGTCAGAAGAGATTTTCTTCCTTATCTAAGCACACCTAGTGAAAATTCCTATTAAAGATTCAGGCTCCTTTTCCTTGTATGTTCAGCACTGTAGGTGTGAACTCTTTTTTTGGGTTGTAGCCATCCTGTGACATTTGTATTCACTCATGCAGCATGGTGATCTTAAAGGCCTTTTCCAACCTAAATAATTCTAGGATTCTAGGGCAAGATTTCCAACCTAAATAATTCTAGGATGCTAGGGCAGGAAAGCTTATGAAGGGTCTAGGGAAGAAGTCTTAATAGGAGCAGCTGAGGGAACTGGGATTGCTTAGTATGAAGAAAAGGAGGCTGGGAGGATACCTAATTTCTCTCTACTGAAAGGAGGTTGGACTGAGGTGGGGGTCAGTCTCTCCACCCTAATATCAGATGATAGAACAAGAAGAAATGGCTTAAAGTTGCACCAGGAGAGGTTTAGGTTGGAGATTAAAAAAAAAATTGTTTGCTGCAAGAGTGGTCAGGGATTGGAACAGGCTGCCCAGGGAGGTGGTGGAGTCCCCATCCCTGGAGGTGTTCAAGAAAGGAGTGGACATGGTGCTCTGGGACATGGTTGAATGCTCATGGTGGTGTATAAGTTGGTGGTTGGTCTTAGAGATTTTTTCCCAACCCAAACAGTTCTGTGATCTCTGATTCTATGTTTCTCTGTATTTCTGAGACAGCCAACTGATTTTTCACTGTAGGGCCTGTCACATTCAGCAGGTGTCTGTGCCCAACTTGGTGGGTTTTGCTCCAACCGATTTGGATAGTGGAACTCTGAATTCTCCTGCTGGAAAGAACTCCTCAGCTGAAGAACTGCAAGTGCAGGCTGCTGCATGCACAGATAACTGTTGTTGTGCAGTGCCACCTAGTGCAGCTGTCCAGAGAAATCTCAGTCTGGCCTCTCACCATGCTGCTAAAGCTGATGTTCTTCTGCATCTAAAAAGAGATTTTTGTCTGCTTTCACGGCTGTAAAACCAAGGGCTCCCCACACAAGCTAGAAATGCTGGGCTTAGATTTTGTGTGTGTGCTTGTAATGCTGTTCTCAGTAGCATTTCTCTCCTGGTTTGTTCAATTCCTGTAACTAAGGCCAAACTTACAAGCAGATGTGAAATCTGGTTGGAGGTTTTGCTGGGTTGGTGTGGGTGATGAGCTGGCAACTACTGGATCTTCTAATGCTGCAGAAGGGATGGTTGGTTGTTCAGATCCTAAAGGAAATCCCCCCCAAACACAGGACAAAAATCAGCAGACACATTTGGCTATTGAACTGATCCTTGAAAAATAAAACCTGCTGCTGTTTGGTTGCTCTGATCAGTGGTTAGACCTACAGTCCTATCCCCCCCACCTTCACCTTCCCTGCCCTCCAAATATATTTAATGCTATGAAATGAAACCTTACTAGGATGCTGTGGGTAGCTTGGAGTGGAGGTTGTGTTGCTCTTGAGATCTGGCACTGGTGTGGTCACTGGGAAAACAAAGTAGTTCTGAAGGCTGTGCAAAATGTCCCTCAGTGCTGATGGCAACTGCTGTGTTTGTGCATGAATTAAAAAGAGACCAAGCAAGAATGCCTACCTGTAGGTTGCTCATTCTCAGGGACATGTGTGTCCACCTCTGGTGCAGGATTTGGTTTTGTCACTGAAAAAAAAAAAAAAAACAACAACAACAATGCACCTTTCAGAGCACTTTATGAGCATTTGTTGAATCAAGCAATCTAAGGCAGAATCAAGACGGAATTGTTAGATCTGTTCTAAAGATGAGGTGGAAGGCAAAGTTTACTCTGAGAATTATTAGACAGGCAGCTTCAGTGTTAACTGACATTTTTTACACCCTGCTGGCTTTTCCAAGTGGATGTGTCTAGTGTGCAGAAGGCACAGGAAGCACACAGCTTCTGGACAACAGAAACTTGGAGTTAGCCTTAAAGCTTCAGGATGAACATACCTAAATTCTGTTAGGAGCATTAGGGAACTGACCTGTCTGGGCTGCTGTGGTTTAACATTTAACAGATTTTAAGGCAGTTAGGAAGCAGGGGAAAGCCTCCAAATCTTAATTTGGAGTTCTTCTTCTGCCCCAGATAGCCCTCATTTAAAATAGATTCTACATGGGAGGCAATATCACAGGATCAGTGATTGGAAGTTCAAGTCCAACTGATCACCCAACCCTAACTAATCAACTTGACCATGGCACTAAGTGCCTCATCCAGGCTTTTCTTAAACACCTCCAGGGATGTTGATCCCACCACCTCCCTGGGTAGCCCATTCCAATGGGCAGAAACAGAAGAATTTAAAAAGGAGGCCATGAGCTTCAGCTTTGCCTATGTACCTGCATAAATTTCACCACTTCAAAATGGTGAAATGGGATAGCCTCTGGTTGGGGAGCCTGCAGTACCTGTCCTAGGGAGGTCCTCAAATTGGAAAGACAACATCAGCTTCTCTTCTCTCAGTGCTGGGTGGTGAATGATGCAGCTGGCTGTTGAATTTGGCCCATAGGCCAGGACTCTCAGGGTGCTGGTTGTGCTCCATTTCTTCCCATCAGCTTCCAACTTGTGCTTAGTGTCACCTATACACCCGTTGGAAGAAAACATTTAAGTGCTTTCTAGTCAAGAGCAATTTAATGAAAAGCCTTCCAGGTGCCATCTGCATCACTTTGGTGTGCTGAAGCAGCACCTGATTGCTCTGCAGAAGTGGTTCATTGTGTAAATGGGAGGCCAAAGGAACCAAGGTCAGGTTTTCTTCCTCAGCAGCTAAGTGCAGAACTTGCTGCACCTCCTGCACTCAGTCCAAAGCCTCTGCTTCCTTTTATGAGTGATGTGGGGAAATTCCACTGCAGCACCATGCAAAATGTCCACTCTTGGTCCTTACTGAAGGGAATAAATTCCTCTGCTGTCTGCCACAGCCATGCATGGCCTGCAGTGGGGAGCCTCAGGGCTTGGCACCTGCTGTTTTTCAGCACAACTAAGATCTAGAAAAGTTCTGCTTCGTAGATTCCTCGAATGGTTGGGGTTGGAAAGACCCTTAAAGATCATCTAGTTTCATCTCTGGTGCCATGGGCAGGGACACCTTCCACTAGAGCAGGTTGCTCAAAGCCTCATTCAACCTGGCTCTCAACACCTCCAGGGAGGGAGCATCCAAGACCTCCCTGGGCAACCTGTTCCAGCATCTCACCAGCCTTACTGGAAAGAATTTCTTTCTAATCTCCAGTTTAAATCTCCCCTCCTTGAACTTCAATCCTTTCCCTCTCATGCTGTCACTACAAGCCCTGTAGTGGTTATGTATGATTATGCTGTGTGATACACAAGGGTATTGAATTTGTGTCCTAACAGCTGTGGATTTGCTACCCCAAACACAAAAAGAAGTTGTGCCCTATTGATGAACGTGCACAAATAAATATTGATGTGCAATACTTAAAGCTGTAATAAAGAAACATTTCTAGAACTCTATGGTACCCTGCACAAGTCCTCCATCATCCCTACCATGCAGGTTTGACTTTTCCCCTTTGGCAGCTGGAGAAGTTAAGCACAAAGGTTAATTGCCTTGCCATAATGAATTAGAGAGCAGAATGTAACCTGTCTGATGTAGCCTCTGCTCCTCTAGGTAATACTGACTACTGCTCATTTATAGGATATGGAAAAATAAAGATGTGTTTCATGTGGCACAAAGAGAGGTGTTTGAAGCACCCTGGTGGAGAGAGAGGTTTGGGAGTATTTTTTTTTTTTTTCTTTCTAGATATGTACCTTAAATGCCCATGGTGGCAGAATAATTCCAATTGTCTGTTTGTAGTGTAGAGCTGCTTTGGAAAGAGCCTGCCTGGTGCTTTCTCTCCATCTGTTACCCTTGGTAACACTCATTTCTTAAGTGAGAGAAATTCCTCATTTCCAAATTAGCCTTTGCAGATAACTTGCTGTATTACACAGAGCAGTATTTCCCACCCCTCTTTTCATCCCCAGCAGGGTCACGTAAGAGCTCAAAAGGATTTCAAAGTGTTTTGGTTTTTTTGTTTGTTTGGTTGGTAGGGTTTTTTTTTTTGCTAGGAAGGAAATAATCCTTGTCAGCAACAGCTCAGTAATTACAGCTGGTTTGCCCCTGCTGAGCCCTGGTGGAACCGAGGTGCTGCCAGTAATTAAGATGTATTAGCTAGTTTCTGATTAGTATAAATATTTGCAGTAAGTGATTAGAGCTGAGAATGGGAGGTGGGGAGGGGGGGAAGGCAGTGTTACTCAAGAGACAGTCACCTTCAAAAGGGGAAAGGCAGCTGCAGAAAGTTTGAGAAGCAGTGCCCAAGGGCAGTTATTTTCCCCTTTCAAGCCCTGCAATTTGTGCCTGCTGGCTGGTGAAAGCAGCACCTCAAGAGACACCCAGTCACACCTGATACTCTTCCTAGGTAATTGCAGCACATGCATTGGTTGGTTGGTTGGTTGATTGATTGATTGATTGATTGATTGATTGATTGATTGATTTCTAGGTGCCCAGGTGCTGGGCTGGAAGCTCAGCTGGGACCCGCTCTGATGGCTGGCTGGGACAGTGCTGCAAGGACAGGAGGTAGGAAAGTAGAAGGGTTTTTTTTGTTAAAATAATTGGAGAGGTGTTTAGTGCCTGTGTTGTTACCCCAAAAATGTACTTTATCAAGCCAGAAGGGAGGCTGTTTCATGTTTAAGGAACTGCTACTTCTAGAAGAACACAGGGAGCAGTGTATGTAAATGCTTGGCCATTGCTCCCCTGAGCTCCTCACAGCAGGCATTCCCCCAAGCTCTTACAGCCACACACAGCCCAGCTCTTCCCACACATACTGTGGTTCAGAACCTGCTTTTTCAGGACCTCTACACTACTCCAGAGCAATCACCAGGCAGCTCTCTACCCTGGCTTTCATGTGGTCTCTTACCAGCTACGCTGCTTTCCTGGAGCACAGCTCCTTTACAGCTCAGGGCTTTCTACACTTGCATTAATGTCTGGGGATCTGGCAGCCAGGAGGTTTTTCTTTCAGCCTTGGTTTCTAGCTATGTTCTGCCCAGCACACCTCTCTGCTGTTTTCCAGAGCTCTTAGTTAAATGATAATTAAAAAAACCCTATCTTGGTGGGGTAGGAAGATTACAGGCTTTGAGTGTGTTGCTTGATGATGCAAAATACAAACAAGAGCTTGTTAGTGCATTGAAGGAAAAGGCATTTGCATCTGTGGGTATTTTCCTCACACTTTGATAGAGATTTCCTCTCCACTGTGCAACAGTTACAGCTGCTAAGGTGGTGGTTATTATTAGAACATGGTCTTCAAAGCAGCTATTTCTGTAGTGCACAAAGTGAAACTGAGCTGTGTGGTGGCTCTGTGCCTCCTCCTGCTTGTCCATCTAGATGCCTGCAGACTAAGGAGAGCTTCCCAGGGCAGTGTGAGTTGTGTTTCCTGAGCTTTTGCTTCTGCTAGTGAGCTGCCTGGCTCTGATTCATGAGAGAAGCTGCTGGGGTGTGTGTGTGAGCTGAGGCAAATCTGTCTACCAGTTACAATGTGGAAATAGTTCTAATGGATTTATTAGCTGACTTCATACTGGGGCTTTGAAACCTGTTCCCCTCAGAGTTTTGGTTTCATTTTATTTCAGTGGAATTTTACTCCAGACTCTAAGGGATTTTGGTTTGACCAAGTGGTGGTGGTCTGAATATGGGCAAAACAGATGAACTCTCTGCCTTGCACAAACACAATGTAGTGCTGACTTTTCTCCAAGCCTGCACCAGGGAGCCAAGTTGTACTAAATGAGTGGAGGATGAGTGGTGGTCCCAGCTGATGTACCACAGAAGGTGTTTCAGCCTCCAGTATTTTTAAACACAGAATCATAGAATGATTTATGTTGGAAGGGACCTTAAATATCATCCAGTTGCAATCCCCATGCCCTGGGCAGGGACACCTCCCACCAGCCCAGGTTGCTCAAAGGCTCATCCAACCTGGCCTTGAACACCTCTAGGGAGGGGGCATCCACAACCTTCCTGGGCAATCTGTTCCAGTGTCTCTCCACTCTCACTGGAAAGAATTTCTTCCTAATCTCCAGTCTAAATCTCCCCTCCTCAAGCTTCAATCCCTTCCCTCTTTTCCTGTCACAACAAGCCATTGTAAAAAGCTCTAGGCTAGTAAGAAGGAATTGTTAGTAATCAATCTTCGGTCCTTTAACACTTACCAGGGAGCTCTATGCCATTGTCCAACAGCCAGGTAATCTGGGGCTGTGGTTTGCATCCTTGGGTGTGGCCAGATATTGTAATGCTTCTTTCTGTATCTTGGGATACTTCCAGCACAGGATGAGAAGGAGCAGCTGCAGCAATAAGATTTAGAGTCAGTTACAGCTACTTGGCTTTATGGATGGCTGCATACTTAGCATTATTCAGAGAGGCTGAGCTAAGGCAGGATTATGTTGTGTTAAGCACTGTGCAGAAATGCAGGTGTGGAGTTGAGGAGCTGGCTCTGTTCTGCTCCTCTGGAACAAAGCAGGTGAAGAAACTTACCTAATACCTCCACAGTCTTGTTCTTGCTTTTAAATGGGATGCCATAGCAGAAGCATTTGTATACACCTTCATCCTGCACTGTGACATTGGACAGTTGGATGGATAATTCTTCTGCTGAGTGATGGAGAAGTTTGTATCTCTGGTCTCTTAAAGCTGTGAAGAAAATAAACCTCAGCATGCTAAACATTTTGGTTCATAAGAGCAAGACATAATCAAAGCAGTCATGGGTGAGGGTAGTTTTCTTTATTGCATTTAATTCATCAACACTTGAGGTAAGGGAGCAGCTCTAGCACAAAGCTTTCCTAGCTGGTGCTGAGCTAGTACAGAGGCAGCAGTGAACTGAAGAAGGAAGTGCGTGTGCTGCCAGGGGGTAAGATGACATGAGTTTTTTTCCTTCCTTTCACTTTCAGGGGTTCTTATTCCTGTGTTCCCAGGTATTAGAGCAATTTGGGTTCTTTAAATGTCTAGATGGATAAATATAAGCAACCATTGGGGTGTGAGGACATGGTATGTGGTCAGAAAAGCAGTAAGACTTCTGAATATAGAGAACAGATGTCTGAGCTGAGGACCTGTCTTTTCCCCATTCCCCAAGCCTTTATTTGGCCTTGAAAAAAAAAATCACTTCCCCTCTTTGGGTGTGGTAAGTAAATGAACACCATGGTCAAGATGCACCTCTTATTAATTGCCTGTTTGACTTCTCCTGGTCTTGTCTAATTAACTATGATTTTAAAGAGAGCTTCTCATAGGCTGTTTGTACTCTGCTGTCCTGACTTTCTAGTTTTGGCTTTGCTCCTCCTTGTCCTGGTTTCAGCTGGTTGGGGTTAAACCATGACACTCCTGCTGACTAACACATGGGAGTCCTCAGGGTCAGGCCAGCAAGTCACATGAACTATTCCCACAATCACAGCACAGAAAGTGTAAACTTCTGCCCTTAAATTGAACTGAAACCAGGGATATGTACCAGACATAAGGGGGAAAAAATATTTCATTGTTTTAAATTATTTGTTTAGCTGAGGTCTTGTCAAAATAAGGATTTGGGAGAAAATGGCAACAGTATTATAGTTTATGGAAGTGATTAAATGTGGAAGGATTTTTGAAAGCATCATCATGTAAGGCTTGTAGCTAAGCTGTCATCTTTTTAGCTACAGTGAGACTGGAGGGAACTGATTCCCCAAGTGGTTTGCTGGAGAAGCAAGGTGACAGAGATTCACAGGGGTGATTCAGAACAAAAAATGACCCTGTGCAGTCCTCATCTTGCAGAGCTGTTGAATTTGAATCAACTGGAGGAGAGAGATCAGGACAGAAGGATGTGAGGTGCAGAGAGTGAAAGGCAACACAGCTGTAACTTTGCCTTTCCAGCACATATTAGGAGTCACTGCTTGTTTTCTAAAAATTCCCTCTTGATGCACTACATCAAATTCCCTGATGAGCAGAAGAGCACCCAGGGCTTTTATACAAGTCCACTTCTGTCTCTCTTGTAAGGCAAGAGTGAGGTTTTGTGCTAATGTCTTGGTGCTGGTGGTAACTACAGCCTGAAGCTCTAGTGCCAGACCGCTCTCATGGGGGTTTCCATTTCATCAGCTGAACGTAAAACCACCTCAAGTGCTCTGAGTCAGCCTGGCCATGGGTGGGAGCAAGGAAATTCTGCTTCTGGGTGACCCTCCAGCTGCACATGGAAAGTGTCGTGTTCAGTTTTCACACTTACCCCTCTGGTTGTTGAGAAAAATGACAAAGCCATGAGGGTTTAACCACTGCAGGGCAGAACTGTCGTGGCTGCTGAGGGTGCAGTTAAGGTTTAGGTCCTCTCCTTCCTTTAGAGTTATAACTTCACTGCCAGCTCCTGGAAAATCCCCTGACAGAGAAGCAAAAACAAAAACAAAAACAAAAAAAAAAATTGAATCAACCTAAGTATTAATAATGTGACATTGTTTCACTGCATTCTGGAGCTGATTTGCAAGTGGTGCAAATCACAGCTCTGAAAACATGAGATCGTTTTATTCACAGAATGCCAGGTTGGAAGGGATCCCAAGGATCATCAGGTCCAACTTTTTAGGCAGTAGTACAGTTGAAATGAGCTGGTCCAGCATCCTGTCAACCTGTGTCTTCAAACTGTCCAGTGTAGGGGACTCCACTGCTTCCCTTGGGAGGTGATTCCGACGTCCTGACTGTTCTCATGTAGAAAAATGGTGTTCTGGAGTCCCTTCCAACCCAATGCAACCTTGGATTTGCTGTGGCTGATTTACTGTCAGATATGGCAGATCAGTGCCTTTAGCTTACATTTCCTTCTGACTTTACCTTCATCTCCTAGGGTCTCAGCTGGCTTCTCAGGGCTTGTGCTCCGTGGGGGTCATTTACAGAGGACTGATAGAAAAGCAAAACCTCCTTGCATGGCTTCCACTTGTGAAGACCTGTGTCAGGAGGTGCAGAGAGGGCCTTGACTGTGGGTTTTCCATGGGGCCCCTCTGCACTTTTTCTTTGTGACTGTTTCCTGTTGCTAACAGCAGTGTGGGGGTCTTCAAAGTCACACCTTTTGAGGTGGGAGCAACAGGAGAAGCTGAGGGTGTTGCTTGCTTTTCTAAAACAGGAAACCCTAGCCCTCAGAATAGAGCATAAAGGTAATTTCCATGAGAGACCATGGCTTCATTCAGACCATGATTCACAGGTCAAATTTTCTTCCTTGTACAGGGAACAGTTTGATGTGGCTGGGGTCTTCAAGCCACTGTAGCCCACCACAGTATGGTCACTGGGGTATGGGAGAGATGCTCCTGTGCCTTGTGGCTCTTGTGCACAGCTACCTAGGAAAATGTCTGGCATGAAGTCCAGGGATATAGCCACCTTCTTGGCAAGGAAGGGCAACAACTGCTTCCCAGAAATTGCAGGGTGCAATGGAGTGGAATGGTTCATGCCTCTGGTTGCACATCAGAAGGTGCACAGAGAACTTGCTGTGGTGATCTGCACTCAATGCACCATTGCAGAGTTATCTTTAAAACTGCAGCCTGTAGAGACATCCTGGTTAATGATTTATTCTTGACCTCTGGTGGCAGACCTGGGAGTGGAAGCCTGAATTAATTCTGAGGGTCAAGAGCAGCTAGCAGTTGTCAGCAGCTACAAATTCATCCTGCAGAAGGCTCTGTCAGTACTGGGGGCTGAGGGGTTGTAGGCTATAGAGCGAAAGCTTCTGATTTGGAGCAAGTCTGAAGGGCACTGCAAGTGTTAGCTCAGCTAGAATTCAACTGACAGCTCCTTAGGGCCTGGCTTCTGCTAGGCACAATCAATGGCAATAAAAGATCCTAAGCACATAGTTGTGCTGCTCAGACACTGAGATTTGATGTGGCCTCTGTGTGAGAGCATTTAGCCAAATGTCAGCAGTGGCACTGCCATGCTTTCTGCTCCAGCATTCCTTAAGAAGGGAGAGAGACTATTGCATTGTCCAACACCAGCCTGGTGTGTGCGTTCCATCCTCAAAGGTTGGGAGTGAAGCCTGCAAGACTCCTGAGCTGTAGATAGCTGTGTTCCTGCTTTCCTTACTTAAGCCTTTCCCTATCTGCCATGCTCCAAGATGAATCTCACTCTCCTGTGTATGAAAGCCAGACTAGCAAAGTAGGCATAAGCTATATCCTCTAGTAGGAGTAAGGAGATTAAGCATTTAAAGTGCTTTTCATTTTCAAAGTACTTTACCAGGGCTTTCTAAATTATTCTGACTTCCCCTGTTAGCCTCTTCTGACACAACACATGAACCAAAGCACACAGAGATATCCAAGCCACAGAAAGCAAGCAGTGAGCTGCTGCCCAAATTTTTCGGGACAGTCTTTTGGTTTCCAAATGCTTTGCCATCTCAAGCATGCTACCAGCTGCTAGGAGGTGAATTGCTCCCATGGATCCTGCATTTACAGGAGAAAGTGGAGTTGAGCACCAGTGTGCTTTGGAAATTGGGTGACAATGTGACATTTTCAGCCAGAAAATAACACCAGCAAAGCTGGCTTGCACCCGAGCTGCTGAAACTCTGGGAAGCAAGCTCTCCAAGCTGGGCTCCTTGCAAAGGAGAGATCATGGAGGTACTGTGGCCTTCCAGTAGCTGAAGGGGGCCTACAAGAAAGCTGGTGAGGGACTTTTTTGGGTGTCCAGGTAGTGATAGGACTGGGGGGAATGGAGCAAAAATAGAAATGGGTAGATTCAGATTGGATGTTAGGAAGAAATTCTTCCCCATGAGGGTGGTGAGAGACTGGAACAGGTTGCTCAGGGAGGTGGTGGAAGCCTCATCCCTGGAGGTTTTTGCAGCCAGGCTGGATGTGGCTGTGAGCAACCTGATCTAGTGTGAGGTGTCCTTGCCCATAGCAGCGGGGCTGGAACTGGCTGATCCTTGAGGTCCCTTCCAACCCTGACAATTGTATGACCCTAGGTAGGACAGCATGCATGGCTTACCTTGCATCAGGAACAGAGCTGCGACGTGTAGCACCCTGGTGAAAGTCATGCTGTGGTCTGGGTGCAGGCAGTCAGTGCTGGCTTCCTCTCTGCTGGGGCTGCTGTGCAGCAGGTCCCTTTTCAGCATGGAGGGAGCAGATTTACCATGACTTCATCACTGATGGGGGCTCTGCCTCCTTTCCTTCTCTCTGCTGTCCCACTCACTTCTCCCACCGTCTCACATTTCCTATGTGTTGGTGACTGCTGAGAAACCTGTGACATCACAGGCCCCTAAAGTGAAACTGGTGGGTGGCAGGACTGGGGGCACTTCACCCTGCACCCCCTCCAGTGCTGTCTCAGTGTCTGTGAAGGGGAGAGATGTACATGGGGGGAAGCAGGCAAAGGTGGACCCCTGCTGCAGCGATGCTATAGGGGCACGGTGGGCAGGATTTAATTCCCCAGGAAGGGAAGGCACCTAGGAGGGCAAAGCTTATCTGATGGACGCTGCTTTAGTGCAGTAATTGACAAGGTTTGCTTGAAGACTGTGCAGTTTGAATCCTTGGAAAAATACTCTTGTGTGACTCTACCTTGTAGCATCACGTGCATGGGAAGTTTGCTTTGCTCTGCATACTGCAACCCTGGCAAAACAATTAGCAAGAGAAAGGTAATTTGCTGTGTGTGGTTTGTGGCTGTCTGGGGAGCAAAGAGTGTTGATGAGGTGGCTGTGAAAGGTTTGCTGAGCACCAAAGCATGGGACAGATGAATGTCTACATCAAGGAGATCCCAGAGGACTGGTGAAGAGTCTGTGTTTCTCATATCCCCTTTCAGGTCTGATTATTTCATGAGCAATCTGGGCCATGGCAAAAGCTTTTTGTGTCTCCTGGGTGTGTGATGTCCAGCAACATCCCAAGATTTATCCAAGCCTGTTGTTGGCAGAGCCTCTTTTTCCTGGTGTAGCCTGGTGTGCTGATTTCCAAAAAAGCTTTGGCAGATCTTCTCTGGCACTACTCTGCAACTGCAAGTGACTAATGTTGGCAAAAGGAGATGATGTTAACAAGAAATATGATCAGGAATCTGTGTGAATTTGCAGGACATGGGTTTGAGGGGAATGGACTAAACAGTTATAAATACATTGGGCACCTCACTTCTAATTTATTAGAACCCATCTCCACCCAGCTTGGAAATGCATCTTTCTGTTAGTGTATATTTGATTGAGAAAAGCTATGACTTTTCTCTTTGTCCTAATATAATCAGTTTGACTGGAAAACAGAGCTACAGGCCAGAAAGTTTAATGTAGGGATTTGATTTGAAAGAGTTTCACTGGCTGATAAAAGCTGGATTAAGAAATCCAGATCCAGAAGACATGTTGTAAGCATGGCTTTGGTTGAGAGTTTGTGCTTCCAGCTTCATGCATCTCAACTTGACACTAAAATAATTCTGGAGATTAAAAAAAAAAAAGAACTATCAAGCAGGAGGAGGGACACTGCAGCCCCCTGCCTTGAAGCAGGAGGAGGGACACTGCAGCCCCCTGCCTTGAGGCAGGGGAGAAAACTCCATCCCTGTGTAGCAGAGAACCAGACTCGAGAAGGTTTTGTGCCATCTGCTGTCCAACAAATGAATTTCAGCTGCAGTGGAGGGAAGAAAAAATGACCTCAAATTCCCTTTTATTCTTGATGCTTCCGGGGCTTACACCCCATCTGGGTGGGCATCCCAAAATGGGATGTGGTGAGGGCAGCACTGCAACCCAGACTGGGAAACAGCCCTGACTCCCTTTTTGTTTCAAGGTCCCACTGCAGCTCTTCTCTAGGTATCACAAAATTACAGAATGTTAAGGGCTGGAAAGGATCTCTAGAGGTCATCAGGTCCAACCTCCCTGCCAAAGCAGGATCACCTAGGGCAGGTCACACAGGAATGCACCCAGGACAGGCATTTTTCCTACCTACATCTTGCTGGAGCTACTGAAAATATTGCTCAGGTGCCCCGCAGTAACCCATGGGGCTCTCTGAAGGAGGGTCTGAAGCAGAATATTCACCCTGGCAACATCCAGCATGCTTGAGAGAAAAACAAAAAGGGGGCAAGGTGTGGATGCATGGCTCTGGGGAGATCTAATAGTGGCCTTCCAGGACCCAAAGGGGGTCTACAAGAAAGCTGCAGAGGGATTGTTTATAAAGGCCTGGAGTGATAGGATGAGAGGCAATGGTTTGAAATTAGAGAAGAGCAGACTTAGATTGAATGTTAGGAACAAGTTCTGCACCATGAGGGTGGTGTAGTAGGTTGTCCAGGGAGGTAGTTGAAGCCCTATCCCTGGAGATATTCAAGGTGAGGCTTGGCAAGGCTCTGAGCAACTTGATCTAGTTGAGGATGTCCCTGCTGAGAGCAGCAGGGTTGGACTGGATGAGCTTTGCAGGTCCCTTCCATCCCAAACCATTCTGTGCTTCTATGATTCATTTTAAGAAGTGGACTGTGCATTAAAAACTGATCAGTGGAACCTCATGCTGATCAGCTCTGTGCTCATTGCAGTATCTTTATTAAATCATCCATGAGACTTTTTTTTTTTTTTTCTGTCTGGCCAGAGAAATCCATTTAATGTCATAAGCAAATCAAAACACCAGTGGTTGTTCCAACAGTTGTTAGCATCTGAAACTTGAGATTTAAAAACAACCAACCCTTCTAAAATAAAATAAAATAAAAAAATAATAATTAAAAAAATTACAGATGGCACAGGTAATTACAGCTATTTTTTTTTTTGGCAATACAATTATTTTTGTGGTTTTTAAACAGCAAACAGTTGTGAGGTTTTTTTCCCCTCAAATAAATACAATCTGCTCACACTAAAAAAAACAAAAAACCAAAACCCCCAAAGCAAACAAACATAAAAAAATAACAACCCTAAAGAAACAAAAAACCCAAACCAAACCCCAACATAATAAACAGAATGATACAAGTTTAAAATGGAAAAAAAATTAATATATTAAAATAATAGAATAATCCATTGATAACATCAAGTTTTAAGAGATGTCCACAGAGAGAAACTTCAGAAACTACATTTTGGTGGGAAGGAAGAGAGAGGAAGTGGCTTTGTGTTTTCTGTTCTGTAGCATGTATGGTTCATGAAGATTCCCCAAGGAACAAGTGTTGGAGGGAGGAAGTGGTGAGAAGGAAGCAGCAATTTAAGAGTGTCTGCAACCAATCACACTTACTGCTTGCCTTTAACTTCTGTTGTTCATTCATTCATTCATTCATTCACTCTTTTAAGCCTCTCTGCTACCACTCTCATACGGTTTTTAGAGTTGAAATGGTTTCCTCTATGCTTAGGCTCTGCATTGAAAACAAACCAAACCACAACCCAAATCTGTTTGTGCTCCCTTTCTAAACAAAGAGTTTTCCTACAGGATTTCAGTGCACTTGAAGCTGTGAAGCATCACAAAACTAATTTCCAGCTCTGGATTTACATGAGGGTGAGTCAGCTGCAGCCTAACCCCGCTCTCTGCTGCCCCTCTTCTTGAAATGAAGGCGGATTACACCCAGGCAGTAAAATCTCACCCTAGTTCTGCAGGCATTTCTTACATCAGGACTGGAAGGACTCCACCCTGCACGGATGCGAGTCCTCCGAATTCCTCACGAAGCCAGTGGCAGGGAGCAGCCTGCGGTGGGACCAGGCTTTGCATGGTTTCATCCCATGCCTGGGGACGTCAGGAGAATTCTTCCTCTCGGTATCCCTGGGCTCTGGACCCACGGGACCCAGAGGGAAGAGCTGACAACCCTTCAGATGCAGTGCAGTACTCGGGAGCTGAGCAGAGAGGCTGAGTTTGTCACAGTGCTGCTACCCAGCTCCCTCCCCATTCTCCAACCTTTTTCCTTTTGTCCCAAGAGCTGCAGTTAGCACACACTCAAAGACGACAGCACCCAGCCGCTGAGGTATTGCTGCTTGGGGTGCTCAGGGCTGCAGATACAAACTCACAGGGTGGGAAGTAGCATTTTTAGCATTCCTCCTCCCCTCTTTCTTTGGCAGAATTCTTCTCTAAAGAGAACTCCTGCAGAATTCTTGTAAACAACCAGAGATGTGGGGATGTAAATTAACCACTTTCATAGTAAGGCTGACACTAGAAGCTAACACCAGAGGAGAGGAGCAGGCTCCTGCCACCAGCTGACTTGTCTCTGAAACTGTACAAACTGAAAAGGGAAATATGTGGTTTGGGTTTGGGTTTGTTTGTTTGTTTGTTTGTTTTAATTTTTCCTGTAGTTATGGCCTGGATCCTCAGTTTGCATAAAGCTCTGTTGGTTTGAGTGTGCAGTGTCAATTTACACTCATGGAGAACCTCAGGGGATTTAAATATTGGGCTGTAGCTGCCAATGTAAGGGGAAATGCATGGAACTTTAGACCTGGCACCTCTGTTAAACTGGAAAGGTAACCCCAGGCAGAGCTGAAGCCTTGAGGTGGGGGCATGCTGCAGCCCCTTCCCACCCACTTCAGCAGAGGGAGAGACCAAGTCCAGTGATAAGGACAAACTCTTGATCAAACCTGAACTCTTCCAACCACCCTGGTTTTGACCTCTTGGTGCTGAGTGGCATCCCATCAGCTGCTGCTGTGTTAGAATTTGCTTCTGCACTTTGTATTTTTCTAGCCCAATCTGTAATTTCTGAAAATACTGAACAAGCAACTTGCTCTTGACAGAGCTCTAGCTTTATTCCTTAACTGGGAAGGAGGGGGGGAAGTCTAGGAACTGCTATTTACCTCCTATGCCCTAAACTGTTGGGATCTGATGCAGCTCACAGTGAAGGCAAGGAAAAGACTCACACACACTGCAGACAGGTCAAGTCTGATGTTCTTTTGGGACAAAACACTGAAGTGACATTAAATACACACTAAGGAGCAGCAATGGAGTGAAAGTGAAGCAGCAATTGTTTTGCATTCTTAACATCTCAATTAAAAAAATCTTAAAGGAACGTATTTTATTTAATCCTTTCTTATTTTTTTCTCCTCCCCAATAAGCCATACCAACATGAGTCTACTTAACACAAAACCCCTATGAGAAATCAAAAGGCTAGAAGAAAATAAGATTATTTTTTTCCTTTCTCAGATTCTTGACACCTGAAAAAAAAAGAAACTGAGAGAAAACTACAATTGTCAAAACACTTTCCCAAACATCCAAAAATAGACTTTAATTATTTTTTTTTTAAAAGAAAAGAGTGTTTTAACATCTACCTTGTCCAACACAACACTCTTTTCTATATTACTTACTATATGCAAAGATCAGCTAGTACAATATTCAAATTGTGCATTCAGGTTTAGTTCCCTCCCTGTTTCATGCTTCTGTCTCAAGGAACATCATAAAAGGAGTTCATTATCTGGAGCAGGGCCTGAGCAGCCTCTGCTCTTCCCTATAGGCAATATTTGATGCCCCAACTGCATGAGCAGCCTCTGCTCCTCACTATAGGCAATATTTGTTGCCACAAAATGGCATCTTGCTGACCCATAATATGAAAGAAAAAGCAGCCCAGAGTATCACACATGCAGCAGGAACCAAATTAGTTTTGCTGTGATTGTCATTCACCTGTTTAGTTTTAAACTCTTTGCAAAGTTGCAGTGAGTAAGCATGGAGGAAAACAAGCCAGAAATGCTCTGCAGAATGTCTGTACACAGCCAAAAATAGTTTAAATTACAGTTAAAAACTAAAGTGACAGCAGCATAACTGCATGGGAGCAGTTTCTTCTGTCAGCTCATAAGTTATTTCCCTGACTTATACATCCCTGGTATAATAATGCACTTATGAAGAGCCTACTGTGTATTCCATAGTCATAAAGATATAAATAATGGCCTATAGTTAGGGATCATGACAAGGGACATATTGCACTGGATGAGTTCTCTGCTGACTCCAAGTATCTACAGAATCTGGTGTCCTCTCCCAGGCAAGTTCAGTAAAACCCAGAGACAAAGCTGAGCTAAAATCCCTTCAGACTTGTTGCATTGACTTGCTGCTGAGTGCTTTCCCTCATGGCTCAGGGAGGTCCTGGATGCCCTCTCCCTGGAGGTGAGCAACCTGGGCTGGTGGGAGGTGTCCCTGCCCATAGCAGGGGGTTTGGAACTGGATGATCTTTCAAGCCCTTTCCAACCCAAACCATTCCTTGAATTCAGGAAGAAGGGGCTGCAGTTTATCACTCCTGATTTGTTCTGACTGCTGACAGTGCAGCTCAGTCAGATCCTACTGAAGGTGAGACCAGTCCTGCCCAAGGCTTGATAGGTTAAGAGAAACCAACACAAACCCAACTGTGATCTTGCTTTGAATGTTGCCTTTGTCCAAGTTGGCCAGCTTGAACTTCTGTGCCATGCAAACACCTCAAATGAGGACATGAACACTTTCTGCAGGGGAAGAGAGGTACTTAAGATGCCAGAATTTCTTTCCTTGCCTTTGCTGCTCTTTATGGGAATACAGACTTATGGCCCAACCAAGAAAGGAGGATGCCTAAATCTTTTTCATCCCATTTAAGCACATTTTTAAGTACCTTCTGGTAAGATCCATACAAATGCCTGCAGCAACTTTTTGACCCAATAATATTAACCTAGAAGAAACCTGTCCTAAAGCCAATTTATTAAATAAACTACCCACTATGTTGGATTCTGCATTCTCCTGTGAACTGGCACCTTGCAGGCTGTTGCACTAAGAGGACACTTGTTGTCATTTCAAAGATTTTAGCTACAGGTGGAAACCCTTCTCCTCCCCTTCTTCCCAAATCCTAACCCTTCCCCAGCTGCATAAATAGCATCTTAATAGGCCAGAACTTCTTGCTTTTAAATTTAAGTGAACTGTTTTTCCAGCTCTGCTTTGATTTTTATGATAGGTGGCACTTAGGAATTAAGGAAAGGGAAGCAAAGCATGCAGCAGAAGCTGCATGTCTGTGTCATTTTCATTTCATCATTACCTCCTGAAGAAAGCTGCTTACTGCAGCCTCTCAGTAAGGATGAGAGAGAAAAGCTCACAAGGGACAGAAAGCCACCACTGTGTAAATGACTAGCACAAAATGTCAGTAAGAAAGGGAAAACATTTTCCCAAGCTTTTCTGAAGGGAATTTAAGTGACAGTTTAGGCTGGATCTGTGCACAAAGGTGGATTTCAATAAATAAAGGGCAAAAAACCCCACCTCCCAGCTTTCTAATCATCCAGGTTGGGTTGGGAAAGATTTATTTCATTTCCACTTAAAAGAAACTTCTTTGTTCACAATGGGGTTATCTTTTTGATGTGCAAGCTTCATCTGTAACTGATGTGAAATTCAGAACCTCCTATTGCCATGGATCAGCATCCATCAATCTTTGCATCCAAGGTATGCCCAGCACAACACCTAACACACAACTCCAAGAGAAGAGAGGAAGAATCTGATGCTGCCCATGGAGGCAATGCTGGAATCTTGTTTCCAGCTGGTGGTGATGCACTTTATGGAAGGTGCTGAGAATCTGGGGGTTGTGAGTGAAGGGGGGGGGGTGTCAACACGTGGTCCTGAACAAGCCTGCTAATGCTTTGCAAAAGTAGTAGTTGAAAAAAAAAAAAAACAAACAACAAAAAACCAAACCCCAACCCAGAATCCTGAATGCTCCATTTTTACACAGTGCTACTTGTTTCTAACATGATGCAGAAGGCAGTGAAAGATATTGGTGTTACCAGAGCTCCATTCAAGGTGGGGAAAGCCTACCTCAGCTACTGACTAAACAGAGACTCCCTGCAGTGCAAGACCTTCAGTCTGGATTTTAGTATTGTGTTTTTTTTTTTTTTTTTTCCTTTCAAATCTCACTCCCTTTTGTATTTGCCTGCTTGTGGATGAGAGCTGTTGCATGCCTGTGGCTGGGGGAGATGTGCTGTTTGTGTGACTATTTTTCCACTGTCAAGAAACACAAGGAAGAGACATTCTCCAATGCTTAGAAAGGCCATGGGTTCTCCTTGCTTTGCCTATTCTTGCAGTAAGGTTTCTCTCCAGTTAAAGCCTCCAGTTGGTCCATGTGTGAGAGGGAGGATGGGGGGGTCTGTGAGCTGCCAAACGCCTGTGTCTCCCAGTTCTTCACACGAACAAAACCCCAAGTATGGAATCTGTGTGAGGAGAGAGGGAAATAAAGGCAATGAGCAGGGATTGAGCTGAGCTGCCCCCAAGGGCTGAAGTCCTGCTGTGCCTTCTCCTTACCCCTCTGTACACAAGGGACAAGAGAAAGGAGCAGAGAGATATTTTTGTTAGACTTAGCCAAAACAATGCAGCCAAGGTCGAGCAGAAGCAAGTTAATCTCTCCCAGAGCAAAGGAACGAGAAGAGAAGAGAGATTGTTTTAGGAACCAAATCTTATGGTAGATATCTCTCCAATGGAATTGTTGAGAATTATCATTGTTTTCCTTTTTGCACCCAATAGTGATTTATTTACATTTTCACTACTTTCTGTTCAAGATCTGTGGAAAAAAATTGTTAAAGGCATAGCCTAAAACCACCACAATATCTCTGTCTTCTCTCTCTTCCCTCTCTCCAAAGCCCATTTCCAGTAGGGTGTGACAGCCAGAGTCTGTGTGCTGTTGTGCACAGCAGAGGCCACCCTTGTAATGTAGGTTAAACCTGGGTCAGTTCAAATCAGAGATGTCCTGCTGGCTGTTATCATCTCAAACCCTGAAGGTCAGCACAGCTCTGGAGGAAATTTATGGCTGTTAGCCTGGCTTAGGTGTCCTCAGATCAGGTATGAGTTATGGATATCTTGGAGAGTGGTCTGCAAGGCTGGCAGTGGACAATGCCACCTGCTTAGCCTGCAAGGCTGGCAGTGGACAATGCCACCTGCATAGTCTGCAAGGCTGGCAGTGGACAATGCCACCTGTATAGTCTGCAAGGCTGGCAGTATACAATGCCACCTCCTCAGCCTGCAAGGCTGGCAGTAGACAATGCCACCTGCTTAGCCTGCAAGACTGGCAGTGGACAATGCCACCTTCTGAGCCTGCAAGGCTGGCAGCGGGCAATGCCACCTGCTTAGCCTGCAAGGCTGGCAGTGGACAATGCCACCTTCTGAGCCTGCAAGGCTGGCAGTATACAATGCCACCTCCTCAGCCTGCAAGGCTGGCAGCGGGCAATGCCACCTGCTTAGCCTGCAAGGCTGGCAGCGGGCAATGCCACCTCCTCAGCCTGCAAGGCTGGCAGCGGGCAATGCCACCTGCTTAGCCTGCAAGGCTGGCAGTGGACAATGCCACCTCCTCAGCCTGCAAGGCTGGCAATGGACAATGCCACCTCCTCAGCCTGCAAGGCTGGCAATGGACAATGCCACCTTCTGAGCCTGCAAGGCTGGCAGTATACAATGCCACCTGCTTAGCCTGCAAGGCTGGCAGTCTACAATGCCACCTCCTCAGCCTGCAAGGCTGGCAGCAGGCAATGCCACCTGCTTAGCCTGCAAGGCTGGCAGTGGGCAATGCCACCTCCTTAGCCAGGGTGAGAGTAAAGCAGTGAAGGCAGCAGACCTCCTAATGCCGTTAAAAGCTCTTTCAAGTGACCAGAGAAGGGGAAGTGCAGAGCAGAAGCGGTGCCCTGTAGCTGCGGTTAGGCTGTTTTCAGCACTGGGGGGCAGTGTGGGAGTCTCTGTAGAGCCCCAGCACGTACAAGGATAAAGCAGAGTCCCTGCAAGCCCATCTGTAGGTGGGCATCCGATCCCATGCTATCTGTTACAGAAGTGCCACGTTCAGATAAGCCTCTTAAACCAATCTGCTTTGCTCTCCTGACTTGTGAAATGGATGGAGCTCCCTAACGGGCAGAAGGAGGATCAGAGGAGAGGAACAAAGTGTCCTCTGCCTGGTTAAGCAGATTGCAAACTCCTTTTCCCTTTGTGCAGCCAGCCAGCTTTCCTCCTGCCTGCTAATTACCTTTCGGACCATCTGTACAAAGTCCTTGGAGTTCTGCGGCGAGAGCCCTTGGAGCTGGCAGGTACAAGCCTCCAGGGAGGATGCATGTGCCACTATCAGGATGTTGTTTCCTGAAAGAAATGGAGAAATGCAGGCTCAGGAAAAGGGGGGGGGGGGGGAATGAAGCTAGCTTGTAGAGAGCACTGAGGTACTCCCCTCAGCCTCCTCTTCTCCAGATTAAACAGCCCTGGTTCCCTCAGCTGCTCCTCATCAGCCCTGTTCCCCAGACCTTTCACCAGCTTTGTTGCCCTGGTGGAATGAGAGATTCCTGCATGGGATTCACAGAATTATTGAGGTTGAAAAAGACCTCTGAGAACATCCAGTCCAGCCTATGACCCAACACCATGACATCAGCTAAACCCTGCCACCAGGTGCCACATCCAAGCTTTTCTTAAAGACCTCCAGTGATGGTGACTTCACCACCTCCCTGGGCAGTCCATCCCAGTGCCTAATCACCCTTCTGGAGGAAGTGCTACCTAATATCTAACCTAAACCTCTCCTGGTGCAGCTTCCTACCAATCCCTCTTGTCTGGTTGCCTGGGAGAAGAGCCTGACCCCCACCTGACTAAACAGTTGTAGAGAGTGATAAGGTCCCCTCTAAGTTTCCTCTTCTCCAGGCTGAACAACCCCAGCTCCCTCAGCCTTTGAAGAAGGGAAGATTGGTCAGGGATATCAAAATTCCCATCCCAGGGTGCCTGCCTTGTTTTTCACCCCCTCTGTGGCACTCACCTTTGCCTTTACATTCACTGATGATTTCTTTTGTTACTTGGTAGCTTCTACTTATATATGTATCATAAGATTCAGAAACCACTAACTTGCTGACAGGAATATGAGGTCTGTGAAGAACAAAAACAGGTGTGGTGAACTGGGAGAAGTGATCAAGTTTAAAGTCCAAGTTATGCTTCATCTGCAAGGAGCTGTTTCTTTTAATCACCCCTAACTGTGTCTCCTGTCAGGACCACTATGAGGATTCTTAAACTTCAAGACAGAGATCTTTCCCATTCCTGCATTGAGATTGTTCAGTTAGCTGGGGATGCCACTTTGCACTTACTGAGGCACATATCCTTTGATCAGCAGATTTCAGGCTTCAGCCTGCTACCTAAAGTTAGTGAGTGGCAGGAGAACAAAATCTGTCCCCAGCAGGAGTGGGTGAGCAGGAAGGGAGAGCAGGACAAGGACAGCAGAGCCACAGCCACCTGCAGACAGCCAAGTCAGCTCTGCTGGCTGGGAGCTGTGGTCATTGCTGCCCAAGCCCTCTGTAGCAGCTTACAGGGTGGGCTGACAACATCTGTGTCTGTCTGAGGAGTCTGGGCAGGTACAGGATGGAAACATGGAGTGTGGAGAAGGCAGCTGCTGCTGGTGCCTTGATGGTGAAGGGCAGAGGCAAACTGCTGCTTTGGCCATCTGTAAAGATGCATTGCTGGAAAATGCCTGGAATTAGCCAGCCCCCTCCTGGGCCAGGGTGTTTCAGAGAATTGCCTGGCAGGACTCTGGCCAATTCTATCAGCTGGAGTAGGTTGATGTACAGAGAGAAGCAGAAGGCTGTATTTTTGTGCTGTGCTCTGAGGAAAAGACCAAACTTTTCCCTCCATCCAGTGGTCTGATCTCTTCACAGGAATCACCCTTGTAAGGGGAGAGAGAGAGCACCAGGAAGGCTGTTTCCCAGTCCCCTAGATCTACAGGAATCACCCTTGTAAGGGGAGAGAGAGAGCACCAGGAAGGCTGTTTCCCAGTCCCCTAGATCTACAGGAATCACCCTTGTAAGGGGAAACAGAGAGCACCAGGAAGGCTGTTTCCCAGTCCCCTATTTAACCAGCTGACCACACAAGAGCAGGCTGAGTCTTCTGGTGCTGAGAATATTTGTTATGGTCTTCCCAGAAGGCATGTGTTTTCTGAAGCAGAGTCTCTCCTGTGGTCCAGCTGCTCTGCTGAGTGCCAGCAGGGATAAATACAGTGTAAAGAATTCTATTTAGGTACCCTCAGCAAGTTGGAATTTCAGCTGGAGACCAAAAGGATGCCACACAAGTCATTTATGGTATAATTAGCTATGAAAAAAACCCCATCCAGTTATTTTTTTTTCTTTTTCCATTTTTTTTTAAATTGTTTTTAACGTCTCAGCTGCTTCTATTCCACTTGAGGGTTTTTAAACACAGGGGTGCACTAGGACACCAGGCAGCACAAGTGTTTCTGGTGATCCCCTAAGGCACAAAAGCCCAGCCACAAAATATATGTTACTGAGCCCACGTAG
The DNA here is from genome assembly GCF_027791375.1 of Indicator indicator. NCBI lineage: Eukaryota > Metazoa > Chordata > Aves > Piciformes > Indicatoridae > Indicator > Indicator indicator. Next base: position 3,585,321 of record NC_072043.1, on the reverse strand, counting down.
GTGGATGTATCCTCTCTGTGTTTTCTAAGTGTTTTCTGTTCATCTGACATTTCTCAGCCAGTGGTCAGGCTCACACTAAGACAGAAAGTGCTACAAAAAGGCAGAACAATGCAGAGTTCAGCAGTGAGGTGCAGTGGAGAACTAAACTGTGTGACTTTTCTGGAGTTTCCTTCTTTGTGGGAGCTCTTTTGAGTCTGGCTTGTAGAAGTGAATCATAAGTTGGAGAGTAGGAAGCCTGAACAGCTCATCTTGTCTATTCTTTGCCACATGACTGTTTCTGCTGGGTTTTATTTAGCCTTTCTCTCTGCAGCTTACAGTAAAAGGCATCTGTGTCTTAGGCTGGAGGGCATCAACTGCTGTGCTGCTGCACTATGGAGTCAGAAGAATCTTGAGTTTCCCTCCAGACTCAAGCTGCAGGTTGCTCCCAGCAGCTCTGTGGTGCTTGTTGGCAATGATATTGGGAACCCAGAGGTATGGACATGTGACTGGATAAAAGGAAAGCAGCAGAGGCTGGCAGCAAGGGCGTGAGGTCAGGATGTGGAGCCCAACCAGGCACCAGGACTGAACTATGCAGATGTGGGGGTGGCTGGCAAAAAGGCCAAGCTTTGGGAAGGTCAGCTCTGTGCTTTTGGAGCAGCTGTCAGGGCTCCTGCAAGCTGAGCAAATTCTCTTTGTGCTTCCCTTTCTGCAAAGCCTGAGGAAAGATTAGTGGTGTTCAGCCTTTTGCCATTCAAATGGTTTTTAACCAGGTGTTTAGTTTGTTTGCTTTCAGCAACTGGGGTGGGTTTTGTTTGTTTGCTTGTGGGGTTTTTTGTTGAATGCCATGAAAACCTGAGTAGAAAAACCTGCCTTATTTTTTTTCCACTAAGAAGTGAGAAACACTCAGGGTTTAGCTCTTTGATAGAAAACTTCTGAATTTTGCTGTCACAAGACTCTAAATGCCTGAGAGATTTCAACAGCTTCCCCAGGGTGATGCAAAATTTAAGTTCCATCACCATGATAATCATGAGAGACAGACAAACTTTTTCCCCTGGGGAAAGGCAGGTGGGAATGAGCCCATGGTCCAGTTCACCCTGTGGATATGAGAGCCAGGGAACTGGATCTGCAAAATTAGTTCTGTGAGCTGAGCCCAAACTCCAAAGTTTTACTAAAAGGATTAAAGCAAAAATATGTTGAGGGTTTCCTGGACACCTGAAACATGCAGAGGATGAAAGGAGTAATGGAAAGAGGGCCTCCATCATTATCAATATAGCTGGACCTTGCCAGTGATCCAGGAAATCTTGTTTATAATAAGCATTCTCAGGTCCTGTTCAACACAGCAGTCTCCAACCTGTTCCAAGTTTATTCTGGGAGCCTCAGCAGCTCTTTCAGTCACTGCTCAAAGACTCAGCCAAGTGTTGCTTGTCAGAAACAAAGCCAAAAAGCAATGCAAGACCCTCTTCCCCCCCCCCCCCCCCCCCCCATTTCTGCTACCTGTAGGTTGTATCAACGCTTAGAGTAGCTGCAGCTAAATCCACAGGGGGTATCCAGGCAGGTAGTGTGTTCCCAGAGACCCACTTGGTCCATTCAAATAAGCCTGGCTCTATTCGAATTTTCAGGTTGTTCTCTTGCTGCATCCCTGGGAAAGAGAGAAAGGAGAGCAGATATCAATGGAAGTAGCTGGGGAGGCAGGCAGCAAGACTTTGCAGCTTTAATACTTCAGTTTGAATGGAAATGATTTTTTTTTTCTCTCTCTCTGAGTAGTCAGTCGATTAATAGCAGGTATGAAAGGTGAAGTATTTATTTAGTATATTATTTATTTTATATATATATATATATATATATATATATATATAATATGCCCAGGACCTATATTAAATAATATATATGCCAGGGAATGTAAATCCCTTGGCCAGCAGCTGTGTGCAGTATACTGACTGTGTTTTGGAGCTGTTTTTTGACTGTTTCCAATGCCAGGGCATCTCGTGCCTCTTTCACTATTTCCCTTCCCAGTTTCTACAGTAAATTATTCTTACTGATGGCAGCAATTGCTGTGGGAGCATGCAGCAAGGAGCAGCTGCAGGAGCACAAGCAGGCAAGGGCACAGGGCATGCTGAGCTGGATGAATCCACCCATCCCAAATGCACATCTGGCTTCTGTGGGGGGGGAGGGAACAATAAATCCCACCCTGACCAGCAGCTGCTGGTGGTAGGCTGTTACATAGGCCCAGCATGCTGCTTGCCTAAGCACTTTTCACAGCATGCAATTAGAAAAGGGCTCCTTCCAGGCACTGCTGTGCTCAGGTAAAGCATATTCCCCTGGAAATAATCCTCAGCCTGAATTATCATTTGCTTGAGTCTCCCACACCAGGGTTCCTTTTAATCTGGTGTTTTTCCCCAGAAAAATGAGGAGAATTCAGCCTTTCCTACTCATTGGGTTCTCACCTTTCAGGATGTTGTGTGCTGTCTGCACACACCTCAGGGATGGGGAGCTGTAGATGTAGTCCACGATGGTGTTCGTTTCGAGCAAGGCTTCACCTGCAAGCAAGTTTCAACACCCATGAATAAAAGCAGGCACTGTAACAGCAACATGCAGGGTATCTGCCACCCAGCCAGGAGCTGAAGCAGCTTCCCAGCTGCACTGCTTGTGTTTTGGGAAAGATGTGTGCCCCTCAGATTTATTTCAGGATACGTTTTCCTGTGTTGGTTGTTCCACGTGCACATAGGTCCTTAAAGCAGCAAGCAAAGAAATGACAGCAGCTTTGGCTCCATTTCTGCTGCTCTTAGATTTAACCAAAAAGCAAACAGCATGCTGAGGAAAACTGTAGAGAGCTTGAATTTGATTTTGTTTCAGTTCTAGGCTGTAAATCAGAACGATTCAACTTAACTGGAGTTCAGCTTAACACCATTGGCTCCATTCTCCACTAGTATAAATTACCATCTCATCACACAGGTGGGAGATTGCTGCAAATGAGATAAGAATCAACTCCACTATTAAGGTTATTAATATTCTTGCAATGCCTAAGGGAACTGAATGAGAGAAGGAATCTGCTTAGCACTGCACAGACTTGCTGTAGAGCAGAGTGGTATTTGAAGAAGCAGGACAAAGAAGTGGGAGCAAGAAGGGGCTATTAACCTTAACTTCATGTTTAATGATGGCTGTAACAATGTCAAACTGCTCTATAAATCTCTTGAGAGAAGTGAGGCAATTTAGAAGGAGCCACACATCTAACAGCCCTCTTTGTTTGCTTTGGTCACCAGAGGAATTATGGCTCAGGCAACCTCAAGGTCGAGGCTGTGCTGCAGCAGCAGTGGGCAGCAGCTGCCTGCAGATGGCCAGCGTGCCACAGCCAGCCTGGCAGGTTGATGGCTTCTGGGTCACGTAGGCAGTTGCCTCCTCAGACCCATTTAATGATCTCAGCAAAGTGTGCTGTGATTGCTCCCAGATTCACCTTCTGTTCTGTGCACCCCGCAAGCCCCTGATGCCACGTGGCTGGGCGTCTGAGCAGCCTGCTGTTGCACAGTCATTTCTGTTTGTTTCAAATGCAAGTATAATTTTAGCTGCCCCAGTTTGAGTGTGACCAGCACCAAGTGCTCTAAAGGATTTGCATCTGAGAAAATGCCAAGTACTGATCCCTGAAGCTCATGTCTTTAAGGCTCCCCTAATCAAATGCTCCCTGACTAACAATTTTCTGTCTGTACACCACCAGGCTCAGAAGGCTGAGGCAAGGATGGGGGTGTGGAAATAATTTGGACTCTGGTTTTGCCACATAAATGTAAAGAAGGCAGACTGATAAAAGCAGGTTGACAATCTGAAACCTGAACCTGCTCTTTGCTACACCAAAGTCACAGTAAAAGCAGATTCTGCATGAGGTCACTGTCACACTGCTGCATTTCTCACCAACACTGGTGATAAGAGCATCTTCCAGTGGTGCAGATTTACAGGGTGGTAGGAAATGCTCTGCAGCCACACTGCTGATGGCTCTGATTTCATTCTGTGCCCTAGATTATCTGCTTTGCCTCTTCTTCAGCTGCAGCAGCTGAAGGAGAAAAAGTTTCTTTTGAATCCTAGAATTGCTTTGGTGGGAAAAGACCTCTAAGAACATTGAGTCCAACCATCAACCTAGCACCACCATGTCCCAGACTGCCATGTCCACACTTTTCTTGAACACCTCCTGGGATGGTGACTCCACCACCTCCCTGGGCAGCCTGTTCCAGTGCCTGACCACTCTTTCAGTCAAGATTTTTTTTTTTTTCCCTAATCTCCAACCTAACCCTCCCTTGACACAATTTCAGGTCATTTCCTGTCATTCAATCACTTAATATTAAGGGAGAAGAGACCAACCCCCACCTCACTGCAGCTTCCTTTGAAAGAAGGAGCTTGCTGGGGAAGGTGAAGGGACTTGGCAAAGGTTCTTGAAACATCTAAATCCTCTTACTTTGAGGCACTTGATTCTTTTTTTTTTTCTGCCTTGCGCTTTCTCTTTCTCTGGCTGTCTGTGTGGGAGGGGGAGATATCAAAGCTTCCTGGGCAAGTTCTTGTCTGAGGAAGACTACTTACCAACCAGCCTTGCCTGTGTGCAGCCCAGCACAGTGATTGGAGCATCTTTTTCATAGTCCCTGAAACCGCCACTTCTCTGAGGTAAGCTGTGAGGCATATTCAGGTTACTGCGCATGTACCTTCCTGTGGGAGCACAAATCCTGCATCAGAGAGGGGCAGGCAGCAGCACACCTGCTTTATAGGATGCTCTAGATTGGAAGGGATCTTAAAGGTGGTCTAGTTCCATGGGCAGGGATGCATCTCTCAACTTGATTTGGTTGCTCAAGGCTTCATCCAGCCTGGCCTTGAGCACCTCCCAGGAGGGAGCATCCACAGCCTGTTCCAGAGTCTCAGCACCTTTGTACTGAAGAACTTCCTAAGATCCAGTCTAACCCTGCTCTCCCTCAGCTTCAAACCATTCTCCCTTGGCCTGTTTCTAGACATCCTTGTAAAATGTCCCTCCCCAGCTTTCCTGTAGCCCCTTCAGGTACTGGAAGGTAGCTCTAAGGTTCCCCCAGAGTCTTCTCTTCTCCAGGCTGAACACCCCCAGCTCCCTCAACCTGTCCTCACAGCAGAGGAGCTCAAGCCCTTGGATCATCTTTGTGGCCCTATTCTAGACTTGCACAAATTTTTCTGATGGTAATAAATGTTTGCAATGGACACTGACCAGTAACATAACTTCATTCCCAATAAAAATGCCCTTTGGGCTACCTTACTTCAATGTAATTTTTTCTGCAGTAGATTCCCAAATATTAGCAGATGTCTTCACTCCCTGGCTGGTGTTTCTGCTTCTGACTGCAGCCCTGCTCTGCCACATGGAGCTGCTCAAAGCAGCACTTTGTGTTAGGAAACCCAGCATTTTGTGTTAGGAAACCACAGCTCCCATCTAAGCTTTGCCCCAGGCAGTCACCACTCTGCTTCCTTCATCTAAACCTAGAGGCCAAGAGCCCCGAGGGAGCTGGCTCACCTTTGGCATCAAAACACTGTGACAACCAGTACTTCCCAAACACGACATCCATCCTCTCCCCATGTCTGCAGACAAACAGGCAGCGTTTCTGAGGCCCTGGCTGGCTGGTTATTCTCAGGGGCTGGAAGAAAAATTACAGGATATTTGACCTCCATCAAAGTGCAAGGGTTTTGCTGAGGTCTGGTTTACTAACTGGAGTCAGGACCTTCCTGCTTCATCCAGATGTGGGTACAGGAAAGCTCTTCTGAAGTTGGTAAATTTATGCTGGTATAAAGCTGCTAAAGTGAGCAGAGGATGGGACCCTGCTGCACCATGCTAAGAGCAAGTTTGGGGGCAGCAATGTCATAGGTTCATAGAATGGCTTAGATTGGAAGGGACCTCAAAGATCATCTAGTTCCAACCTCCCTGCAAGGACACCCCCCACCAGCCCAGGTTGCTCAAGGCCTCATTCAGCCTGGCCTTGAACATCTCCAGGGAGGTGGCATCCATCACCTCCCTGGGCAACCTGTGCCAGTGTCTCACCACCCTCACTGTCAAGAATTTCTTCCTAATCTCCAGGCTCAATCTCCCTTCCTCAAGCTTCAATCCATGTCTTCTGTGCCTGTGGTTGTGTCATTGAGAAGCTTGTAGAGAACTTTAACTTGTAGCTTGTGCTACAGGCAGCGAAAGGAGACCAGAAGGAAAGCTGGCAGGGAAAACTCAGCTGCTGGAATCTTGCCACTAAAGCTGTGTGTGATTTATGTGTGTGTGTGTCCCTACCTGCACATTCTGGCAGATGATAGTGAGTGGCCCTGCATCACCAGGTCCTTGGTCTTCCTGCTGTCTTCTTTCCAGAGCTCCATCAGTGAAGGCTTGAAGGGATGGGGAAGATGTAGTATTCAGAATTGAGTAGGACCTGCCAAAAATAGAAAGATGTTGGCTTTGGGAATGCTTTGGGCTTCGTGTGCTCAGGCTGCAGTAAGGAACTGATGGTAATTACTCTTGTCATGTTATTACTTTGTCATTTGTATTTTAGTGCTGCTTAGAGAGCACCTTGCTAGGCAAGGTGACAAACCTCATTTCAACAGACTTCCTGTCTGCTTGGAAGCAGCTTGATAGAACCACAGTTCCCAAACTTGGGTGTACAAGGCTCTGTCAGCCATTTCTCATGGCAAATGCCAAGATTTTCCTCACAGCCACAGGATGCTGGGGACCAGCTGCAAATTATTTATGTTGTCTTGTGGACTGAAGTTTGGAAACTAATGGCTGCAGGAAGCTTTCACTCACCTTTGTAGCATAAGTTCTTGATTCAGTAGAAAGCTGGAGCAGAGTCCTGAACTCAACATAGCTTGTAGCCACTGTTGGGGACATGGCAGGCTCAGTCTGGGTTGTTGTCTCTACATTTTTCAGTTCTGTCTATTCCATTTCCCATCTACAGTGGGGTTTTATTCTACCAATGTTTCCTCTCAAGTGTAGCCAGAGGGATAGAATAGATCCCATTCTCCCCTGAATAAAGTTCTTGTGTCCAGGCATTCAAGAACTTTGTCCTAGACCCTCAGGAGTAAACTCTTGACAGGCAATTAGAGAAGCTGCAGTGACTCTGCTGCTTCTGTGACACTGTTTGGGTTATGTTTGCTTAATCACTACCAGAAATCAGTTATCAGGTAGTGCATGGGGTCACTTACTTTGGAAGAAATAGCTGCCAATGCCTGCACTTTTCAGTGCCTTACATTTGTCAGGAGTTGCTTCTGCCTAGTCCCTAGCTAGGACAAAAGCTCAGAGGGGTGTTTCATAGCTGTTAAAGGAACACCAAGTTGCTCTACCAATGAAACAAAACCAGGTCATCAGCATTTTTGTGGAGAACTGAAATCATATGATCTGCATCTGCTTCAAGAAGGCAAAAAACACCACACTGTTGGTCCTGGTGTTGGTCCCTCACCCTGTGTGACCTGCTCTGAAGATCAGAAGTGACACCACTCCTGGTTTTATTAGGCAGGGAGAAGATTCAGACCTGGAATCTCTCAAGGCACAACCTTTTACATGAGCTATAAATCTACCTTAAAAGCAAAGCCTTAAGCTTGGCTTCTTAGTGTGGCAGCCTGTGGGTCTGCAGCTGATGTACAGACCTTACTATAGGGCAGGGACATCTTTTTGTTGTCTCTTTGTACACAGAAAGTTCTGTGTGCCAGGCAGAGCTCTTGGGGCACTGAGAAATGAGCCATGAACCTCACGTCCTGCAAAGGTCACAGTTCAGCTTCTGCCTGAGCTGTGCAGCAGAGAACCCTTTTTGAGGTGAAATGTGCAGTATCTAGAAATCTAATTTAGCTGTATTAAATACAGAACAGTATTTTGCCTGTCATATCTCATGTGTGGTACAGCCAGGGTGCTGTAGCCCAGCCTGAGCTGTGTTTTCCTGACTCAATCACCCAGGATTTTCACTTGAAGAATGCACTCTCTTGTAATGGGGAGGGGGAGCTTCATGGCTGTTTCTTCTTTCTTTTTCATCCTCTGCAGGACGTCTGCATGAAGACAGCATAAACCAACCCCTAGGATCACAGCATCATTGGCCAACTGCAGCCTCAGTCCCAACACAAAGAGCTGGGTCCTGTCTCCTGCACCCTGACAGTTCTCCTGCAGTCCTGGTGAGTACTGCTGTGCTTATTCTCATGTCCATGAAATGAAGGTATCTCTGTGCTGTTCTCTTACCACAATGATCCTACTGTGAATACTGTGGCCTAGACAGCAGTGGTGCTTAGGTTGTCCTCAGCTTGCTGTGTTGTTCTGACCAGATGACTTCCTGTAGTGTTAATATTCCCTGAGGGAAGCCCTTGTGTAAAATGAGGCTGTTTCTGGCTATGTGACAATGTTTTTGATAAATGCTCTGGGTTGCATGCTCCAATTCATGATTTATAGTCTTTAGAGGTAATCAGGGAAGGGGCATTTCCTTTCTTTGCTTGTCTGGAGGCAGAGGTGCTGGAGTTACAAAACATTTGGCTTTCCTTACAGCTGCTGCTCTACAGCAATAGTAACTCCTTCCCATGCTGCTCCCTGGGCCTCAAAACTCTGCCAGGCAGTGTAAGAACAAAAAGGCTGCTGCAGAATATGTGGGTTTGAGACCATTTTGGCTGACCAATTTTAGAGGAAGAAAGGGTGGTCTTGCTGGATGACAAACTGGAGAGTCTGGATTAAGTCCTGCCTTTGTACAAACACTCTCATTGCCTTTGCTCATGTGTCTTGATGTTCATTTCTTTAAGCCCTGGCTACTGGCGATGTTTTCTTTCCCTGTAATGAAAGATGAGCTGGAGTTTGCTACTGCCAGGCTCAGTGTAGATTGGTTTGCTCTGTTTGCCAAACATGCAGATGAAAACCCTTTTTACTAGTTGTGTTCATTTCTCAAAGAGCAAGCAAGAAAAGATGGTTGTGACAAGAGGGGTAAATGAGTGATCTCTTGCTATGCTAGTCCCTGCCTGACAGACTTCTGGGTTGGGGAGGACTTGGGGCTAAGCCAGGGCTGCCTTACAGAAAGGCACTGGTTGGTGGCAGTCACATCTGGAAGCCAGCCTGCAAGCTATGATTGCTCTGTGCCTGCTCTCCATCTGTCACTCACCAGGTTGCATGTGTTAAGCCAGAAAAGTCCCAGGCAAAGAAGCAGCCTGCTTGCCCTTTCTGCTCATTTTGTTTCCTGCATTTTGTTTGATTTGAGGAGCAGTTGGATCAGTTTCTATTTGAGTGCTGAGTTAGGTCAGTTCTGCTGGCTGGCCTGGGCTGACATGGGTTACTGAATGCTTTCCCTTTTTGCCTAGAATCTCCCTGAACAGTTCATGTTTTCCCACTGAAACTTGGAACAGTACCTGTCTGTATTTTGTTCTGCTTCTCCATCCCTTCCCTTTGTAACCAACCTGCTGACTGGTGTGACTGTAACCAAACTTCTGTACCTGCAATGGTGCTTAGTAGAGGGGCAGCAGGCAGGAATGTGTCCCCTCTCCCTGTCATCTTGTGCTCTTACATACCAACTGCTTCCTGTGACTTGTCAAAGGTATTTGGGTGCTTAGGGGTGCAGACAGCCTTGCAGGAGTGCCCAGGCCCACCCCTCAAGCACTAGGTTTTTTACTGCTGCTTAACAAACTCATCAAAATTAAGAGGCATAAGGCATAACTTTATTCAGAGGATGAGATCTGCATTCTCCTTGAAGCCAATGCAGGCAGGCAACTAACTGCTTCTGAAAATCCTGCTAAGTATCTTAAGAAACATTGCTTATCCCACAAGTCCTTTTCCCCAGGGTATTACACACAAAAGATCTTGCTTCCCAAATGAATGCTCAAGTTTAAACCTTTCTGATCCCAGTCCCATCACAGAGGTGTCTACACAGCAGTGGCTCTACAGTGGCCATCTGCTCTGTTAACCAGCAGCAGCAACTCTGAGTTGCTGTGACATCTTAGCTAAATAGATCACATCGTCCTCTAATCCCATGCACAGGGGACAGCATCTGCTCTCCCTTTGCTTATGAGAGGGGACTTTGCATCCCACTATATTCCCTCCCAAGCAACCTTCTCAGCAGCTCTGGGAAATTCTTCACTTACCCAAGTGAAATCACAGCTGCTGAGCCCTCTTTGTACAGCAATGGAAGCTGGACTGAGCAGCTTTACCTACCCATGAAACACCCAGGTCCCGCACTCGTCTGCCTTCGTGATGTAATTTTCAGGCAGTAGCCCAGAGCAGCCAGTTGCAAGGGAAATGCCATAAATCCAGCCCTCACTTGTACTGGTTTGTTCCACTGGGGACATGAAAATAAAATCCCCTGGGACCAGCTCCAGTTCATCATCATTCTGGGGGGTGTAAGGATAGATCACTTGCAGAGTCTGGGGGAGAAAGAGAAGCACAAATGAATGAAAGGCTTGTTAATGGAAGGGAACCTTTAGCAGAGTAAGGCAGGAGCACTCCCATACTGCACCTTTAACCTCAGCAAGGTGTGAACACCTCACCTTGTAATGCAGCACCTTGTGTTTTATCCAGGGAAGCTTTACCTTGAGGGAATTCCTGCCACTTCCCACCCTGCTGTTGGAAAGGTTTTCTACTTCTCCTTCTCTCTTTGATTCTTCCACAACCAGGAGGGGAAAGATGGATGATTTTTTTTTTTGGTGAGCAAAACCCCCTGCTAAAATCTTAAGAGCCCTGTTAAAATGGAACCAAATTCTTACTGGGATGTGGTATTTACACAGCTCTAGTGGTTAGTGACCATTTTGGTTTACCTATTCCTGCTTGATCTGAAAGGGGAGTTGTCCTTCTTGCTATTGCCTTTGAAGACAAGGCAGAGACAGCTAAGAGGTTTGACTCTGTGACATGCTGCTCTCCAAACAGTTCATGAGGATGCCCAGGAAGAAGCACAGCTGCTGAGAACTGTTGGGATGTGGCCACAGTGTCTTCTTTGTATTTCCTAACACAGACAGGTTTAAGTTAAAAGGTAGGGGAAAGATCAGTGAGTAGTAGAGTTCTGTAATCTTCACTGGAGCATGAGGAATCCACACATATTAAAAGTCTGTCAGTAACTTGCCTCAGCAATGGCAACAGCAGCTCCCCATTTAAAAGGAGAACAAAAATGGTATTGTGCCTGGCCAAGCCTAACTTCTGCAATGGCACCATGCAAAATAAAACCTAATCTGCTGAGCAGCTCTGATCTCCTGATGGTGTCAGCCCATTTGCTCACTAATCCTCCTAGACTACTTCTGGTATCTTTAAAGGAAGATGGAAACTAGTCACCATCACCTGATACCAACACTTTCACACAGGGCTGCCTGAAGTTAGATATGCAAAGATGTGAGCTGGCTTCCAGCTTTGCACTCAGTGATAGCGTTGACTATTTGCAACTTCTAAAGACAAAGAAGACTCTTTGGATAGGAAAGGAGGCTGCCATGCATGGGAAGCATGGCCTGGGCTGGGTCAGAGCACTATGCAGGAGAGACTTAGCCCTCCAGAAGCTGTGGCATCTCTTTATTCTGTGGTGTGTTACGTGCTGGACTCAAAGAACATTTTTCCCACTCCACCACAGGTTTTGTGTCTGATTCTGAACAGTGCACTTTAGTGGGATTAATCACCCCAACCTTAGGAGTCTGGTTAGCTTCCTAAGCCTGAGCAGGCACCTTGTGGAGGTTCCCTCCTCCAAAAGGTAGAGCTCTTAGATGGGTCAGATGAGTCACGTTCTGGAGGTGCCCATTTCTCCTCAGACTGGCTCAGACTTAGAGGTTTAACTTGGGGATATTTAGAGGGAGGTGAGACTGAATCTCACATGTGGTTTCTCTACACCCAAGATCCCAATCTACAAAATTGAAATAATATATTTTTCTTTTTTTCTGTATATTGTGCTGGAAAACAACATTATTAAGAAAAATATGTTAAGACATGCAGATATGGCAGTTATGGGATCCATGTGAGTAATGGAAATACACAGGCCAGGAGGGGAAATGCATGAATTAACATGAAGTTTAATTCATTTCTGTGATTAATAATCATCTCAAGTCTGTACAGAAGAAATGGGTAGCAGTCAGGTTAAGGTACTGGCCTGGTTCTTGAGAGGTCAGAGCAGCTTCTGCTGAGCTGACAGGAGAGTCATTGTTAGAATTAATTAATCCAGCAGGACATTGTTCCCACAAGAAGCAAGAAAGGAGGTGGGGGAAACAGCAAGTCTAGACAGTAGGAGTGAAAAAGCACAAAAAAGGCAGGGTGGATGTTGGTTAAGATGACTGGTGGGGTGTGGGACATCTATATTCTGGGTGTCCTCCTGGGACCTGGGGCAAATTCCTTACTACCTGCACGGTCTGCACTGTGTACCCATACAGCTCTCATTCATCATCTGAACGCTCTGGAGCTGCAAATGCAGCTCAAACAGCCTACAACTCTGCCAGGTCCTCTTCTATTTTATTTTATAGTACTTTTTTTTTTTTTTTTTTTTTTTAATGTTTGGACTGAAAGAAGCTCCAGAGCTTTTACCTCATGATTAACGAAGCGTATGTCTCGGGAGAATATGGCAGCGACCCAGTCGCAGCCCAGCTTGACGTCAATGTTCTGTGCCAACTTCTCCAGCGTGGGCAGGTGGCTGGTCTGGAAGTGATAGGCCAGTGTCACGTGGAGCTGCTTCTTGTGGGGCTCCACATGAACATCTGCAACGAGAAGAGGGCAGCTAACAGCAAAGTGACTGTCGAAATCAGCAGCTTCTCCAAGTTGTAAGAGAGTCTATCGCCTCCGAACGGGAGCTGGGAGCTGCACTTCACAAGACAGCTCAAGTGGAACAAATTTGGTAGGCCAGTATCTGAAAAGGCTTTGGAAAGTCTCTCTCTGCCTGTTGCTGCCTTCCAAAATGTGCATTTGTAAAGGCAGCAGCCACATCCTCCCTCTTCTGAAGGAGGAAAAGTTGTAGGTGACTGTCAGGTGAAAGCACTGCATTTCAGAGGGGTGATGAGCCTTCCTCTGAACCAGGGGCAGAGACATGCAGCTGTCCTGCATGGTTCCACCTCAACAGAGCAATGGAACAGACTTCCCAGAGAGGTTGTAGAGTCTCTTTCTCTGGAGACTTTCAAGCCCCATCTGGATGCATTCCTGTATGACCTGTGCTAGCTTCTATGGCCCTGCTCTGGCAGGGGGGTGGGCTTGGTAATCTCTAGAGGTGTCCCTTCCAACCCCTAACTTCCTGTGATCCTGTTATGGGGTACCTGTCTAGCATGGAAACAGCCCAGTGACTCAGAAGTATCTTGATGAACTTAAACTTCAGGCTAAGGCTGTGATAATGAAGGACTAAACCAGTTGTGCTGTGATTAGTCAGGACTGAGCAGTACAGCAACAGAGTGGGAGGATTAGCCAGGGAGCTATGATAGTGCTCTAATGCTGTCCTTACTCCTAAGTTTGGAGGTACTCAGAGGACACCCAGAGAATCTGTTCAACAGTAGAGATCACTGGTTCTGGTTCTTTCCCCTCCCTGGTTCCTCATGGGTTCCCCCATCTGGAAGCAGCAGAGGACCAGGCAATGGAGCCATGTGTTGGTACTGGGATTTAAAAAGGTCCCCTTCTAGGTAGGCAGAGCACTTGGGGTCTTGTCACAGAAATGCAGCAAGAAAATGAACACAGCCTTTATGTGGCTAAGGAAAGTTTTGTGGCAGTGGCTTGAGGTGGTGAGTAGAACAGGAAATGCTCAGCCTCACAGACAGAGCATCTATCTGAAAGGTTAAGGAACCACCAAATGTCAGCTTCCCTTTCAGGAGATAACACATGAGATTAAGTGTAAGGTGATCTTTGAACTGAGTAAGCACTGAAACCCAAAGTGACACCCTGTGAGGTGTTCCTCTTGAGCTCTTTGTCTTCAGGCCACTTCTAAGAATTGAGAGTATTGGCTTAATGAGCTTTGTTTCTTCCTGCCATGGAAACTTTGGGTCCTCAGAATGCCCAAGCTTTGCCCAAGCCATGAGCTCTTTGAAGTCACTCACCTGCTTTAGAAGCAGCCTCTGCAGCAAAGTCTGCAGCAAACTTCTTGAGCACCTCAGCACTTTCTTCCTTGACAAAGAGCCCAATGAAGTTGGAGGATGTGTAGAGCTCCAAAGGCAGAGGGGCAGGGAATTTGCATTTCCAGCGCATCACAGTGGCCTGCAGAGCTTCAGTGAGAGCATCGACCTTGCTGTCCTCACACTGGCAAAGGGAACAGGAGAAGCATTGCTCAGATGGAGAATCATTCCTTATGCCTGTGTTCAGCTCTTGGTGGAAAAGGAGAGGGTTGGGTGTGTGGGTGTGAGTGCTCTACCTTTGCTGTAATGCAGTGAGAAAAAGCACAGGGTGCTAGAAAAAAAAGCATGTTGAGAACTCATCTGTTCCTCCCTTGTCCTCAAATCAGGATCAGCTATCCCCAGGTAACCTTCCTAACCTCCCCTTCCCTCCCCCTAATATTTCCATATAAACTAGTACTTAAGGTCAGGAGAATTTGGATTTCTGCTGCTACTCTCCCCTGGAAACAAGTTGCTTAGAGCCCAGTAACCTCCTCAACAAGCCCAGGCATCAGCAGCAGTGGTAGCAAACCCCCCCAGCTCCCCAGCACAACCCCTTCTGCAGCCACTGAATGAACTGTGCCATGTCTCCAGGCTGAGCCTGGCAAGGGCTGCTCATGAATGCATGCATAAAGGCAACGGAAAGAGGAGCTCTGGTTTACCATAAAGAACTGGCAAAGGGTGATGTGTGGGAAGATGTTGTGAGCTTTGTTCTTCCCACAGATCTGCTTTGACTGCTGCCAGAACTCGGAGAGCTTCTGAGCCAGGGGACCGGTGGGGCGCAGGTAGAGGACGTACTCCCGGGGCAGGGTGTCATCAAGGAATGGGTCACCCACATGGGAGAACAGCCTGAGGGGGAGAAAGAACTGTTAGATTGGCAGATAAAGACATTGTATGTTCAGCAAAATCAACTTTCCTTGCCCTCCCTCCCTCTTTGTTCTCCTTTTAAGGAACAAACCAGCTCCAGCAGGTCAGGCAGAGGTGCCCTGTCTCGCTTACAGCCCATTACCACTACTCAGTAATACAGAAAATTGGGTTTTAGTTTCAGGCTGAGGCTCTGAAGATCTAACCTGGGTCACTGCTTGTGACTCTCAGTATACAAAACACAGGGAGGAGAGCACAAGAAATTGCTCAACCCCTCTGAAAAGGCAGCTCTCAGTTTTCTGTCCAGGTGGAGAGCAGAGTGGCTTCTTTCTCTCACCTCTTCTGTTGCTGTTACTCAGGATCACAAACCCTCAGACAAGGCTTGGTTGTGGGCTGCTTATTGACAGCCCATCGCTTTGAGAGTGCTTTTCAGACAATGCCCCTGTTTTAAACACATCCCACATCCTAATGGCTTAATCTTGAACATTTAAATTCACTGGCTCCTTTCACTCTTTTCGTTTGAAACATTTACTACTTCATACCAACCAGTCGCATGCTGCTTGAACGCTTCTTCCACCTGTCGATGCCAGCGCTTTTTGTCTGAAGAGAGAGCAAAACAAAAAGAGCATTTCAGTGCTGCTGGATTGGATGGCTGTGGTCACATCTACTGCTTCAACCTGGGTCCTTGCTGGGACTGTGTTTGGAAACCTGTGGGATATGCTCTCCAGATTGATTCCCTCAGTTCTGAGGCTTTCTTTTCCCCACGGGGTTTGCTTTCCCACATTCTTTCCAGCACAAGGACATGAAACTGTTGGAGCAGGTCCAGAGGAGGCCAGAAAGATGGTCAGAGGGCTGGAGAACCTTCCTTGTGGGGACAGGCTGACAGAGTTGGGGCTGTTCAATCTGGAGAAGGCTCCAGGGAGACTTTAGAGCAGCCTTCCAGGGACTACAGGAAAGTTGGGAAGGGACTTTTTACAAGGGCTTGTAGTGGTAGGGCGAAAGGAAATGGATTGACACTTGAGGAGGGGAGATTTAGACTGGAGATTAGAAATTCCTTCTAGTGGGGGTGGTGGGAAACTGGAACAGGTTGCCCAAGGAGGTCATGGATGCCCCCTCCCTGGAGGTGTTCAAGGCCAGGTTGGATGAGGCCTTGAGCAACCTGGGCTGGTGGAAGGTGTCCCTGCCCATGGCAGGGGAGTTGGAACTGGATGATTTTTCAGGTCCCTTCCAACTCAAACCATTTTATGCCACCTGCCAAATTACCATATGCAGTCTGAGTGGCAAAGCCTTGCAGCCGGTCCCTGTGTGAGACAGGGACCTCTGCATTTCCCTGCTTGGCACTGGCCAGTGATTGCATTTAATGACCTCTTTGCTCAACGTGACAATTAAAACATTTAGGTCTGGAAGTGCAGAGGCTGAGGACATGAAAAATTCAATTGCCACCAGAGGGCACAAACCAGAGGTTTTTCAGGTTACAATAATCTGCCCAAATTCGCTAGCTCCCTTCAGTTCTTGCTACACTGCAAGTGCTCTTTTGCTTATTTCCCTTCAGGATGCCTATAAATCCCTTTTCACTCCAGCTAGGAAGACTCAAGCCTTCTGTTCAGCAAGTTTTCCAGCTGCAGAACAAGCCAGCACAGTGCTGCTTGACTTGAAGACACAGAATAGTGTTTTTCAAATGCTTGGTGTCAGCATTGAAATGCAGCTGTGGATCAGCTCAGCTTTGTAACACTTGAGACTGCCAAAATCAGGCACCCAAGTGGCATAAATATTTAGCAAAAAATGATGAATGAAGGAGGCAGAAAAGGACAGAAACCTTAGGGTCATGGGGTAGAAATCAGACCCTCAGGTGTCATGAAGGCAAATTCAAAAGCAGTGTTCCATGCACCCTGTGGTATCTGCTGCAAGAAGATGCTGCTGGTTGATTACAGGAAGTGAGTCCAAGCGATGGCTTTAGGATTAGGGCATCTAGGACCATCCATAACTTCTTTTTTGCTGCCCATAGTGCTGTGTAGGATGCTTGCTGCTCTCTGTCACCCTTGCTGTCTGCAGTGATGACTTTCAAAAGCACTCTAATAACTGTGTGGGAATATGCAACGTTACCCACCACCTCAGAGACATGTGTTGTTGACTCAGCTGTGTTTCAGCTCTGCCCTTGGCTTCTCCACCCCTTGAATATACATATTTTTGTTCATTTTGAGAGTAAGAGGAAGGTAGAAAGATAATGCTGCTGCAAAAAGGGGCTGTGTTGCAAATGTGTGATTATGAAAATACTTCCTCCTGAAGCATTTTGCTGCCCTTATCTGCCAGCACTCATCTGAGAGCAGCAGATTGCTAGTCCAAGCACCTGCCTTCTGGAAGGAGGGATCTTGCATGGTCAACATTGTAGTTTGGTCTGTTCTATCTTGCTGACCTTTCCCTAGCCTGGCTCCCATGCACGATGCAAAACAGCCACTGCTTTGCTTTGAAAAGCAGTTCAGACAAGAGCAAAGAGCAAAAATTCTCTCTTGCACAGGCTGGGACCCTTTCAGGGAGGGCTGCTCCTCCAGCCAGCAACGTCCAGCTGCCTCAGCTGGCTTACTGTGGATCATCCCTGCCCTGGTTTCATCATCCCTTTCTGTTAAGTTGCCTTTGCTCAGTTCACCTCCCCTCTTGCCTGGATTGTTTATGCTCTTTAAAACACAACTCAAATGTGACTCTCCTAACCATACATCTTGCTACTCAAGTCTGTGTTGCATTCTAGGCAGTGAATTTCACCCTCCCAGTAAAGCTCTGGCTTTGAAATGAGCAGTTTCTCCTGTTACAAAAAGTGAGGGCTGACAAGCTGGCTCTCACTCCTTATTTACTCTCTCCAGACCCCAGAGCAGATCTCTGAAGGAGTCATGCACAATCTAGCAGGACAGATGGTTCTGCCACCCACCCTTGTTGACTTGTTCACGTAATGAATTGATGTTTCCTTGGAACAAATCGCACAATAAAGCTCTGCTGGAACTGACTGCAGCTCCTTCTCCATTGCCTTTGTGCTCCTGGGACCCCAAAGAACCTTAAAAAAATATGAGACTGGGCCCCACACACATTTGTTCATCCATGGTTTCAAAAGGTGCCTATCTCTTCCATGGGGACAATAAGCTCCCTTTTCAATTTGATTTCCAGTGCAAGGAGGAAATACTGCATAAAAAAAACAAAAGCCAAGGTATATTTTTATCCCAGGACCTGAAGCTGAGAGGCTTTCTTCTTTTGCTTTTTAATTTAGTGCTGGGAATGGTGATAACCACTGATAACCTCTGCTCAGGCACAAAACAGGGCATGCATTGAGTCCCTCCCAAATACCTTCCTCTGTAACCACCAGGCAGAACCTGGAGAGGAGGTTCAAGATCAACTCTTTTAAAAGCTGAGTACTCAAAACCAGTCACACCTACGTCTGACCACTTACAAAGTGGCCTGATTGTTCACAACTGCTGAGTGCAGTGAGAGCTGGAAGACATATTCTGCTCCTGAGAAAAATCAGGTCACTTAATTAGGTGACTAACTGTGGCTTAGGTGCTCGGATTTACTCGGGCTGGGTAGCAGCTTTTGGCTGTAGTATTGTAGCTGGTGGTGAGGAGAGGGTTTGTGATGCAGATGCACAAGAAAAGAAAAATGGAAAAAAAAATGCCCAGAAAACAACTTATTTTTCAGAATCTCCCAAATTGGCAAAGTACAGTAACCTATGGTAGTCATGTAAAAAGTGCAGCTGGATTCAGACAGGAGGTATAAAGCTCTGTGCAGTGTTACTGGTCCCTTGAGCCACCTAATTCCTCCATCTCTTAACTTCTGCTGCCTCTGAAAATCATTTAACAATGCACAGCAACAGGTAGTAGCAATTTTGAACAGATAGCAATGAAGAGGCTGTGTCCAAGTGCAGGTCTGGATATGGAGAGTTTAGGCAAGGGGAAAGCAGATCCTAAGAGTGTTTTCAGAAAGCAATGCAGTTATTTTAGCCACCACAAAGGATCAGAAGGTTTTGATTCTTCAGTCTCCCTGTGACACTGTTCAATGTCAAGTTACAAGCAAAGTTTTTCTCCACTCAGTCACTGATCCAAGAGCATCAAAATATTGCAAGGAAGTGTCCCAGCTAAACAACTGACCCCTTAGCCTGAAACATTGCAGAACTGCTGTTGTTGCCCTGACACACATATTCCTGTGTAAGTGCTGCCCATCCTAACCCCAGCCCACTTAACAGGAGAACTCACAGCTCTGCATGCTGCAGAACTTAACTCGTTACTGCTGAAGGATTTCTGACTTCCTGCAGTCTCAGGGTAGGGGAAAAAAAAGGCAACTGAGGAATATCAATTCAGTTAGGAAATATATATCAATAAACATAAAGTGTAATGGCAAAATCCCATTTACTTCAGAGGAAATGGCTGTAATGGGGAATGATGCATTGACCATAAAGAGAACCTTCAGTCTCAGAAGTACCACACAGAAATCCTCCCTCTCTAAGGGCTCAGCTTTCTTTTCTAGTCCAGGTTAAAGAAAGGAGGCTGTGTGTGGCTGCCAGTGGTGCTGTGGTGTGCAGGGTAAGGGACTGAGATGGGGGAAGTTAATGATAGCAGCACAAGAGCAAGGGTTGGGAGTGAACAGCTTTGAGCTGGGGCAGGAATGAAGACCAGTTGTGCACCACGGCCATGCAGGGCTCCAGTCTCCACTATGGCCAGGCTGGACTGCAAGAGCTGAGATGTTTCAAGGCCACACATCAAATACTGTGTTCAGTTTGGGGCCCTTCACTACAAGAAAGACATTGAGGTGCTGGAGTGTGTCCAGAGAAGGGCAACAAAGCTGCTGAAGGGTCTGGAGTACAGGGCTGGTGAGGAGCAGCTGAGGGAACTGGGGTTGGTTAGTCTGGAAAAGAGGAGGCTGAGGGGAGACCTCATTGCTCTCTACAGCTCCCTGAAAGGAGGCTGGACTGAAGTGGGGGTTAGTCTCTTCTCCCAAAGAGCAATTAATAGGATGAAGGGAAATGGATTGAAATTGTGCCAGGTTAGGTTGGAGATTAGGAAAAATTTGTTTGCTGCAAGAGTGGTCAGGGATTGGAACAGGCTGCCCAGGGAGGTGGTAGAGTCCCCATCCCTGGAGATGTTCAAGAAATGATTTGCTATGGCACTTTGGGACATGGTTTATGGCCATGGTGGTATTGGGTTGATGGGTGGATGATCTTAGAGGTCTTTTCCAACCAAAACAATTCTGTTTCTATGAGTCTATGCTCAAGGCCTCAGAGCTGGACCTTCAGGCTCATACAGAGCAGAGATTGCTGCAGGCAATCTCTTCTCCTCTTCACATTCAAATAGACCAAGGCTGAGTCACACAGCTGATCTCAACCCTCGGGTCCAGAGAGCCTGTTTGTTCTCCAGAAGCAATGTCTAATTCATGAAATGTTGGCCCCTCTGGCTGCTGCTTAGGGCTGAATTTCCCTGTTTCCACTGGTTCTCCCTTTGCTATAATAAGAAGAGATTCAAACCCTGCTGTCAGCAGAGCTGGCCTCTCTCTGTTTGCAAGAGGGAGCTTGCTCTGCTGCCTGTTCCTGCTCACAAAGGCTGTAGAAAATGCCAGCAGCAGCCTCCACCTCTGATCCACCTACGGTTGTCTGCCTACGGAGGCACTGAGGGATTTGTGAATGAGCAATGGAAGGATGCAGGCAGGCTGTAAAAGAAGGGGAATGACTAAATCTTCCCTTTCCTTTTGCACCTCAAGCCTGGGCAAACTTCTTATCTGTGAACAAAACCCCTTGGGGGGATGAATTCATCGTTTCAAGTAGCCCTGAATCTTTGGCCCATGAAAGATTGAGCTGTGTAAATAAAGGTTTGCTGGAAACTGCATTAAGCATGATGGAAGCACTTGGCTCTGCTCATTGCTGGGTTCAGTTTGAAGGACTGCCTGACAGGATAAGAGAGGAATTATGGATCATGATTTATGCCAAAGGAGTTTGAAAGATGAATGCTGTCCAACAGAACTTTTTTTTTCCCTTAGGATTTTCAAAGAGGCACTTTTATTTTGGCTTCTGTGTGTGTATAAAATACAGATCTGTGTAACAAAATGCATTCAAATAGGCACAGGCAGCTTTTTAAAGCTCGACTTTTTATCAGTCCGTGTTGCTTTACCACAAAAGAATAGAAAGGGAGATGCTGGCTGGCTTCAGGGAATGATAAAATATAGGTCTTTGGTAGAGGTGGCTGTAGTTGCATGCCTGTGAGCCCAGGTATAGGTCAGAAGCCTTCCCCTTTATTTTACAAGACAAACTTGGTCATGTGTGGGAGGTCCTGAATGTAAGCCCTGTGAGCCCAGGTACAGGTCAGAAGCCTTCTTCTTTGTTTTACAATTCCAACTTGGTCACGAGTGGGAGGTCCTGAATGCAAGCCCTGCTGTATGGTAGCACTGTGTGTAGGGAAGCAGTTGTGCATTCCTTGCACAAGCAGCACAATTCCCAGCTTTTTGTGTGGTTTTATTTCCATGTTTCCCATCAAGTGACATTTACATATTCCTTAATTATATTTTTTTCCCAAGTTGTCATCAGTTGTTTATACCATCAGCAGCACAGCAGTGGAAATGTGTCTGCTTTAGGCTTTCAATGACAAATTCTACACTGAGGCAAGTTTTGCAAGCAAAATTTCTGTCTATCTAATGACTTGATTTTTTTGATGTAGGGCAAGATATCCAAACTGCAAATAACTGACCATGTGTCTCAGGAATTGGTTTTGTTCATACATTCATAGAATGGTTTGGATTGGAAGGGATCTTGAAGACCATCTAGTTCCAACCCCCTAGCCCAGGTTGCTCAAGGCCTCATCCAACCTGGCCTTCAACACCTCCAGGGAGGGAGCATCCACAACCTCCCTGGGCAACCTGTTCCAGTGTCTCACTGTCCTTACTGTCAAGAATTTCTTCCTCATCTTCAGCCTAAATCTCTTCTCTTCAAGTTTAAATCAATTCCCTCTTATCCTACCACTACAAGCTCTTGTTAAAAGTCCCTTCCCAGCCTTCTTGTAGCCCCCTTCGTGTACTGGTGTTCTTTCTGAGTGTTCTACAGAAAGAAATGCCCACAGGGAGGTGTTCTGGCCTGATGAGTTTTTATGTGGGTGATTCAAATGAGTTCCTCTGAATTCTCAATATGCAGGCTTCGGTTGGTCACCCAAAATCATATGATAGCATTTCTGTTCTTATTTGGGTGACCTTACTTCTATAAATAGGGACAGGACAGGAAGATATCACTAGGGATCAAGTTCCTGTTTAGAGTAGGGGGTTGGGTAGGTTCCTTTACTGCAGTTAAAGGGAAAAAAAAAAATTAAATCAAATAAATTTGGTGTTTGTGAAGCGCACAGCAGAGGAATTACTTATTTCTCCCCTTCACTGAGCTTTGGGCTCAGTCCTTCAAGCACTACCTTCTGTCGCTTTGCACCCATGCTCTTGGACGTGAAGTCCTCCTGACGTTTAAGTGCATGCCTCCGACTGCAGCCACATCCCCCACCAAACATGAGGTCACTGCTATACCCTGAGCTCCCCTTAGGAACAGGCTGTTCAGTCCAACATCCCCAATTTAGGTCAGTGAATGCTATAAGCAGATCACAGCTCTGCACAGCCCCACATCTTGCCTGAGACACACAGGAACTTCCAGAGGAGGACGGGGAACTGCTCAGCGGCTACGGTGACTGCAAGATTTCAAACTGTGCTATATCCTGTAGGTCACATAAATATTTATAGGAGGTGCCTGACAGCATGAGAAGGGGCTCAGTAGTTCTCTTCCTCCTCCTTTCTCAAGGGCTGGCTGCTTACTCCCAGCTATTGAACACCAAGCTCTGGTAATAGGAAAGAGAGAGAAATAGGAAACGCTCTCAGAAGCGAGTTTGGGAAATGCACTGCTTTGGATTTCCAGTTTCATTTAAAATGCTGGATGATTGTATCTTCTTTTTTTCTTTTTTTTTTTTTTTTTTTTTTAAGAGGACAGTCCAGCTGGCAAACTGCAGTCTGGCCACATGATGATGATGATGATGGTTATTTTTAAGTGCAAAGAGTGACGGTCTGGGCGTGTGTCTCTCTTTTAGGTGTTTATTTTTCTAAGTTATGTAAGATTTTGAAGGTGGATTTTTTTTTTCACACCCCCCAACCCCCTCCTTTCTTTAGCACATGTACACTAAGTCATTCCCCTAATCCTCTGCTTAGCTGGCTCGTTACAGCAAAAGAAAAGGGAAGTACAGACTCATACAAAGTGTCCAGGATAAAGGCAGGAATGTAGCAGCCATTTAACATTTGTAAAGTGATACAGGGTTTAAAAGGGAAACAGGATATTATTTTCTTTAGAACAATAACAGTACAGCTTTTTATGAGGCATGGCCTTGAATGTCCAAGCCCTGAGCTCCCAGGTGCCAGCCATTCCACCAGGTCTCCCCTGGAGAAGCAAGGCACAGGTATTTCAGCTGATTTGAATGGGTCACACAGCATCAAAACTCCTTTTATTCTCCCCTTCAGTTTCAGATGCAAAACTTTGTCATAGATTTAGATTCACAGAATGGTTTGGGTTGGAAAGAACCTTGAAGATCATCCAGTTCCACCTCCCCTGCCATGGGCAGGGACACCTCCCACTCATCCAGCCTGACTTTGAACACCTCCAGGGAAGTGGCACCCATGACCTCCTTGGGCAACCTGTTCCAGTGTCTCACTACCCTCACTGGAAAGAATTTCTTTCTACTGTCCTGTCTGAACCTACCCTCACTAGTTTTGCTTGCAGTCATCATACTGTTTTCACTTTTTGGATGACATTTGTTGTCTGCCTTCTTAGTTCTCTTCCTTTTCTCCTTCTGTGCAAATCAAGAAATGTTTATTTGAGCAGGAATCCTGAAGCTGAAGGTAGAAGTAGATGATGTCTCACAATTCCCTAATGAAACCATAAGAGTTGGCAGAACCTCAGCTGGCTGATTGGGAAAGGTTCACAATTTTGGGAAAGAGTGACAGGGTTAAGGAGGAGAGGTAATGCCTGCTGCTCTTCAAGGGTTCACACAATTCTGAGTATTAGCAAAATAGCCAAATGTAGAGGATACAGAGACATTCAAAGAGAAGGTGGTTATAAATTGATCACATTCATAGAACCACAGAATTGTTTTGGCTGGAAAAGCATCATCAAGTCCAACCACTGACCCAACACCACCATAGCCATTAAACCATGTCCCCAGATGCCATGTCCACATCTTCTTGAACATCTCCAGGGACAATGACTCCACCACCTCCCTGGGTAACCTATTCCAATGCCTGAACACTCTTTCCATAAAGAAATTTTCCCTAACACCCAACCTAAACCTCCCCTGGCACAACTTCAGGTCATTTCCTCTCCTCCTATCACCTGATACTATGGAGAAGAGAAACAATCCTCATCTCAATCACCTTTCAGGGAGCTGCAATGAGGTCTTCCCTCAGTCTCCTCCAGGCTAAATTTCAGTTCCTTCAGCTGCTTCTCACCCTCCCTGTTCTCCAGACCCTTCCTCAGATTTGTTGTCTTTCTCTGGACATGCTCCAGCAAATCAGTGCCTTTCTGCCCTCTTTAAATGCCTAATTTTAATACTAGCCAGAATATTGCAGAATGACCAAGGTTCCATTATTCAAACAGTGCAGGAGAACAGAAGCTTTCATCCCAATGCTATTAATACATTTTTAGCTAACCAGGAAGACAATGTCTTTGCTAGGAGCCAAGTTAGAGGTTTAAGTATGCTCAAATGTACCATCTGGAGTTGCAGTGATAGCCAGGAAAGGAAGCAGTTGTCATGCTGATTGGAAATAACTAAGTTCCCTTGCAGCATTCAAGACAAACGTGATGCTTTCTTCTTTCTAATTGCTCTTCTTGCTAGGCAGGAATGAGCTGGGATGGAACAGAGATTTGCCAGCTCTCCTTTCTGTATCGAGGTCCTTTTATGGCTGGCAGGTCTTTTCTTTTTTTCTCCTCATGGGTGGGTTCTAGGCAGAGTGTGGATCTGCCACCTGGCTTGCCAGAGCAGGAAGCTGGGCCAGGTGGCTGCTGATGGCACGTGGTGCCTGGTGAGCGCTGCTCCAAACGTGCATCACAATTGTCTCACTGCCCCTCCACCAGCACCTGCCTCGCCATCTGTCACCTTCCCTCTTGCTCTGAGTGGCACAGCTCTTTTCCTGGAGACCACTGTTTCAGCAAGTGGCCACAGTGCCCAGCACAACTCCAGCTGGGTGGCATCAGGACCTGCTTCTGAAACAGAGGAATTGCCACAGCGATGGAGCACGTCCTTCACACCCCAAGTCAGAGAGGGCAAGATAGGAGGTGGAGTGATAGTGAGCTACCCAATGTCACACAGGTGAGGAGAGAGGAGATGGTCTTGCTGTGGATGCTCTGGTGTGCTGTAACCTGCCTGCACTGGGGCTCCCTGGAAAGACAATCAGAGGGCTGGAGCACCTCCCCTATGGGCTGTAAGAGCTGGGTCTGTTCAGCCTGGAGAAAAGGTGGCTCTGGAGAGAGACCTTCCAGTACCTGAAGGGGGCTATAAGAAAGCTGGGGAGGAACTTTTTACAATGACTTGTAGTGATAGGATGAGGGGGAATAGATTGAAGCTTGAGGAGGGCAGATTTAGACTGGAGATTAGGAAGAAATTCTTGACAGTAAGGGCAGTGAGACACTGGCACAGGTTGCCCAGGGAGGTTGTGGATGCTCCCTCCCTGGAGGTGTTCAAGGCCAGGTTGGATGAGGTCTTGAGCAACCTGGGCTGGTGGGAGGTGTCCCTGCCCATGGCAGGGGGGTTGGAACTGGATGATCTTGAAGGTCTCTTCCAACCTAAACCATTCTATGAATCTCCACTTGGTTTTCTGCACTTAGCTCCTTAATTCAACTCCACTTCTTTGTATGTAGAAATTTTTTTTACCATCATGTAGATCTTTAGGAAGGAAAAAAAAAAACCAAAAACCCCAAACCAACAAAACATAAAGAAAAAGCCCCAAGTAGCAATTTAAAGTGCCGGTGTTAACATTTTCCAGCTTCTTGGGGTTTCAAAACAGGAAGTTTGGGGGCGGTGCAGTTGCACAATTTGCCAGAAAGCTGCAGTTCTGTGAGCTTGGTGACACTGGGCTGTGCCAGGAACTTGAGCCCTGCAGGCCACCAAGGCTCTCATTTGCTGGGACTGATTCTCGGTGCGACGCAAGGAGGTTTGGATGTGCCGCTCCTAGCAGTAGGAGCGTTGTGGTTTTAGCTCCTCTTGACTTCCAGTGGAGAGTTTTCTTGTTCTCCAGAGAGGGAGTAAACCCCACAGCTATGGGAGAAGTTTTCCCAGCCCCACAGAGAGGAAGCTTTTAGAGATAACATAGACCAACGTCAACAGGGTATAGCTAAAGACTGAAAACAGAGCATTGAGCTACTTGGTGTAGATCTCATGATGAAACTTGTGATGCAAACTTCCTTCTGGGTTAGAGTCCAGGACTTTGTATGATGCACATCCTCAGAGGGAGTGTTTGAATGTTTGTCTGATCTTGCTCAGACTTGATGGCAACGAGATTTGGACCACACCATCCACTGCCATGCAAACAAAAAGCGCTCCTGAAGGTCTGTTCAAAGAGGGTGAAGCATCAGGTTGGGGCCTGCATAGCTAAATCCACTCACTCCTTCCATCTAGCAGAACATATTACAACTAAATCCCATTACAGCCTCCTCATTGACTCAATTTAGTATTACACTTGGTCAGTACATGAGATGGAATAACCTCCTACCACGAGAGAAGGTGATGGTTGACACCAAAGCAATGATATTTTGTGGCTAGTCTGAATATCTCTCTGCCAGGGATGGAAGAGTTAAGACACCCCTGTCCTGACAGCTGGACTCTGCAAGCTTAATTTGGTATTCCTTGCACTAGTCAGCTTTTGCAGTGTTTCCTGCACTTGGAAGAGCCTGGCTGTGTTCACTCTGACACTTTATTTTCTTCCTAAGTGGTCATTTTCTCTCCTTTATGGCCAATGCCTGTTTGGCATGAGGAATTTTACATGCTGTATATACTAATGGACTCACATCTTTGCTGAAAAGGCAAACCCCAGAGACAGAAAATGGGAAGTAGATGCCCAGCAAGAAGCTAATCACAATCTCAGACCTAAAATAGACTCACTCAAAGAAGGAAGTCTAAGAAATTAAGGAAGGTGGAAGGAAGAAGGGTGGAGTGCTGAGATAGTTGGGTTAAAGGGAAAAAGAGATGCTCAAAATAGCTTCCTGCTCTAGACAGCTCTGTTCAGGAAATTTTTCAAGCCTTGCTTATTTAATGGTATTACAAATAATTATTCCTCCCTTACTGTTTCTTGCCATCCAGATAGGAGCACATTATGTCAATATTTGTATGGGAGACCTGGGCAAGAACTTTGAAGTGCTGGAAAAAATGGGGGAAAGGAGCACTAATGCAGTAGATGATAAGGCACACTTGCCAATGACTTAAGGCTAAAACCCCCTGAACAGTCTTGGGGTTGGGAGGGCCACAATCCCCCATCTGGGGTGAGAAATTGCACACAGGTCTCAGCCTCTTGCCTGAGAGATTCTGCAGTGTGTGGTTAAACCAGTAAACTAAAGCTAATGATGTCAGAGTTTCCATTGGGGGGGGGGGAAGTCAGTAGAAGCTCTGGTCTGAAATTCAGTTTGGGTCTGTATTTGGATTTTCAGATCCTTCTGTGCTCCTCAGCTGACACAAGTCTTTGCTAGCAAACCCCCAGCCCAGGGCATAAGGAAAAGTGCAGTTAGACGAAGCTGTAACCAAAACTCAGGTGGAAAATTTAAAGTTAACTCAGCTTTGGCTTGCTGCTTCTACTTCTTGTTGCAAGAGGAGGGAAATTTAGGCTAATGTGGATGCTTTTGAAAGCCCTCTACACTAAAGTGAGGTGGGACATACACTAAAGTGAGGTGGGATATCTAAACTGGAATGAAGAATTGCTGTGTTGGTATCTGTCCCACACCAGCCTCAAGTGGCAGAAGATATAGAGGCAGAGTACAACAATTTTGCTGCCACCCCATTAGTAACAATGAGAAGAGAGAAACTCTTGGCCAGACTTGAAATTCAAACACCAGGTTATATATTACAAATGTTCTTGTAGTGTCTGGTTAAGTATTCTGAAAATTATCTAGCCAAAAAGTGTCTGACAGGGTTTAGGTATGGAAGGGTTAATAAAAAAACCCCACATTAAAAATATATGATTTGAAGCCTAAAAGGGAACAGGAAATGAAGAATTGTGATAAAATGAGAAACAATAAGATAAAGAAGGATCTGAGAATGTAATGAGAAAATTTTACCACAGAGTGGGAATATTTCCCTGCATACTTTCCTGATTTTACTTTCCAGTCAGCATGGGTTTTGTTTTGTTTTCCCTCCTGCATCTGATCATATTCTTGCAGAATATGTAAGGGTATTGCAAAAATAAAAAGAAAATAGGAAGACCTTAATGAGACCTGGATTTAGCAATTATCCCTGCACCAAAGAGTACTTATGCATATTTTTAACTTCAAGCATCTACTTACTTCAGTGAGGCAGAAGCAGATGCCAACTGCTCTTCTGCAAAGCATGTGCTGGAAGGTTATTGCAAATCAAAGCTTTGAGTCTGTTCTGTCTTCTAGCAGAATTTCTAAGGATTTAGAACAAGTGTTTGCCTTGATAAAAGTAACTTTTTTTTTTTTTTCTCCTGTTCACTGAAAACCTAGGGATTTGATGCTAGCAAATAACAAAGGGATGTGTATTTGTTGGAGTAAGAATGTATTATAGGTTCCCACTTCCTCACAAACAGTTCCAAAGCAGCACACCTGACCCCCAGGCTCTGTCACAGCCTTCAGCACAGCACAGCACTGCATGGCCCTGCTTCATCCTCTCTCCATGGGCTTCTCCTTGACCCAGTTCATAGCCTGCACTTAAGGGCTTGCAGGTCTAGCAGGTGTCAGGATGCATTGGTTATTCTAGTGCTTAGGTCTCATCTTTACAGAGGAATAACTTCACCCTTCTGTGCTCCAGGATGTCTGTTTGCTCATAGATTCAAAGAATGCTTTGGGTTGGAAGAGACTTTGAAGGTCATCCAGTCCTAACCCCCCTACCACAGACAGTGACACCTTCCACCAGCCCAGGTTGCTCAAGGCCTCATCCAGCCTGGCCTTGAACACCTCCAAGGAGAGGGCATCCATGACCTCCCTGGGCAACCTATGCCAGTGTCTCACCACCCTCACTGGTGCTCTCTGCAGCTGCAGCACTCCCCAGGACCTGGCACAACAGGGCTCAGAGACCTCAGTAGGGCACAACCACATTATAGATCATAGAAGATCAGCTTGCCAGGTCTCTCCCTCAGTCATTCAGTCTCTTCTGAGCCATATGAGTGAATTCAAGCGGCATTAGATCTTCAGAAGTGCTCAGCACGCAGTTTCATCTGGCCTCAAAGGATGGGAATTCCCAGGGGCTAAGCCCGGCTGAAAACCTGCCAGCTTTCCAGCACAGAGCAGAATGGTGCTCAGCTCCTGCACTCTTCACATCAAGAATTGACATGAAGTGGGTCCCACAGCTGAGTTATGTTACATAACTACTCCTCCTTTCACCGTCATCACTTGAGTTTCTGACACTGAACAAGTCAGGCACTGGGAGCAATGGACTAGAAGCATGTAAGGAGACAGACCTTTGCCTCAGAAAAGCTTGTAGTGTGTGTGAGGCTCAGAGACATAACCCAGCCTGTCCTCTGCCTCTTCTGCTCACATGCTCGGCCAATGTGACTACTGATGTTTTGTGCTTTTTCAGGTACCTAAAAAGTGAGAGATTTGGGGCTTCCATTGAGTTAAGTTTGCACCATAAGGCTCCTCAAGTGAGCTGTGCTGTCTGAGCACAAAGTGTTTGGTTTCTTTCTCCTGATTTTTCCTTTGCCAGTCACCAAAGGCAGCTAGCACCTTGCCTCAGGGCTTGCATCCCCCATGTGGAGGCACACTCCATCCCATTACCAGGGTTGTGTAGGAGGCCAAGCCTTGCCTTGGAGACCTTGTTGTCCAGATTGATCTTTTCAGGCAGGTATTGCCAGCCAGCCAGCCATACACACTAGTATCACCTCGTTCCCATGGCATAGCTCTCCCCCACACTGGAGTATCACTACTGCTGTGGGGGTGTGTTTCTAAAATTATTCATCCTGCAAATCTTCTACAACTGATCCCCATCTTATCTCTCTGGGTTTTTTTTTTTTGTCGGTGTCTGATAGCTTGAAAGCATACTAAGAAGTACAATTTTGGTTGTTTGTTGTTTTTTTTTTTTTTCTGAAATTCTTGAAGTTTTGAGATGTTTAAGCCCAGTTCTGCATGGATTCCTGTGTGCAAAGACCAAACTGCAGAGAAATTACTCCCTCCTGCAAGACAGAAAAATGTGCACTGTGCTAAACGGTATCAAGACCATGAGGCATTCAGAAGAGCTCAGCATTAGCCTAATTTTGCTCCCAGTGGTATTGAAAGAGGCAGAATTAGGCTAGAGCTGAGCTTCTGAAAGCTGTACCCTATCTTCCTCTTGCTACAGTTGTCTAAAAATAAGGAGTCCAATTAAGTCAACAGCAGTACAAAGTATGAGGGAATGTATAATTAATTAAGAAAACCAAAGGCTGTCTTACAGCACTGATCAGCATTTAGCAATCCTGCCACCAGCTCCTACTCTTTTCATTCTTCCATTTTAATCAGTGATTATTGTCCAATCTCCTTCCATTATGATCACAGATTCCAGTAGGATTTCAGTCTGACTCTGTTCCCTGGGAGCAGTAAACCCAGCCACAAGAGGAAAAAGAGAAACTCCAGTCAAAGAGGAAAGGAAAAATCTGTTAGCAGCTCCAGCTGTGGTCCTGATACCTCACTGGAGCCCTGATACTGGCGAAGGATAAAATTTGTTTATTGAGGTGGTCAAGGCCTTCATTTGCAGCAAAGCCCTGGTGACAAACTAAAGCCTCGAGAGATAAGAAACTGCATGTCCAAGGTCACCTCTTAGAGCTCTTGCTCTCCTTGGTGCTATTATTCTGTATCCAGCACTCCCAAAATCAAAGGGGGTTTGTTGGTCCATCAAGGAGGGAAGGCTGAGGAGGAGACCTCATTGCTCTCTGCAGCTCCCTGAAAGGAGGTCACAGTGAGGTGGGGGTTGGCCTCTTCTCCCTACTATGAGGTGATAGAACAAGAGGAAATGGGCTGAAATTGTGCCAGGGGAGGGTTAGGTTGGAGATTAGGAACAATTTCTTTGCTGCAAGGAGTGGTCAGGGATTGGAACAGGCTGCCCAGGGAGGTGGTGGAGTCCCCATCCCTGGAGGTGTTCAAGAACTGTGTGGCCATGGCACTTTGGGACATGGTTTAATGGCCATGGTGGTGTTGGGTCAGTGGTTGGACTGGATGATCTCAGAGGGCTTTTCTAGCCAAAACAATTCTAAGATTCTAAACAAGTGTTTTACACTTTTTACTCTTCCAGTGCAGTGTGAAGGGAGCTGGAGAGGATGTGCTCTTCTCTCAGTTATCCTGGCAGGAATCCCCAGAAAGTGTGCTGGATTCACAGCAAATCTGGAGGGACTCCATCTGGGTTGCTGGGAACAGAATCTGGCTTATGAGTGCCAGCTGTTAATGGGAAACAGTAAGACAACATGGAAGGAGAATCCACATCATCTCCTTCTAGTGGCTCTTCATTGGTCTGGGCCTACACTTCTCTCTCTTTCCTCTGTCTTGTTAAATTTCAAGTTGGTTCAGTTCCTTTGTGGTAGCAAAGGTGGAGAGTTTAAAAGCCTTATGACAGGACAGCAGTGTCAGGGTGAACTTTTGCCTCAAGGAAAGGTTGGGGGAGGTTCCCCAGCAAACCAGCAGCAGTGGCACCAATTGCTCACTCTGTGGGTAGTCTGAGTGAAGAGAATGAATCTGGTGGTGGTGGCATCCTTCCTTTTAACCATAGTCCTTGACACTGTAGATACCTGCATCTAGAGGAGGCACTCGTAGGGCATGTGTACTTTGGTGAGGGCAGGCTTTAAAACAGGTCAGATGACTCATGCTCTCTAAGTGCCTGTTTCTCCTCCTTGCCTGGAAAAGGAGTGAGATGACTAGCCCAGACATGGGCATCACCTACTGACATGTAAGGTGATGTGAAAGTTCTCCTGCCCTTTGTTGTTCTCTGCCTTTTCCCTGTCTCTGCTTGCTGCGCTCTCCCCTTTTCTCCTGTGCATTTACATCACAAATTCCCCATGGCACTGTAAACTCCTGGAGTGTGTGATTCCAAGGTGATGGCCTCTTGGGACCTCTCTGCAGTACTGTCACCAGAATAACAGTACAATACTTTCCCATCAGTACATACAGACAGTGCAAAAGAGATCAGTTGTGAGAGACAAACTACTCATAGTGCATTCATACCCTAGCAAAAGAGCTGAGGGGGAAGATCTTTTACCTTAAGCCATGCAAGCAGCTTTTATGTGTGATTCACAGTTTCTTTATGCTCAACTAAATACCCCTTGCAAAAAGCATGGCAGAAATTGCTAGTAAAAGCTCACCCATCTCTAGGTTTCAGTGTAGTAAATTTCGATCCCTGCTGTAGAAGGATGTAGAACAGCTCAAGGAGGGTAGACTTAAGACTAGATTTAGACTCCTCAGCTTGAGGAGGGAAGATTTAGACTGGAGATTAGAAAGAAATTCTTGCCAGTGAGGGTGGGGAGACACTGGAACAGGTTGCCCAGGGAAGTTGTGGATGCCCTCTCCCTGGAGGTGTTCAAGGCCAGGTTGGATGAGGCACTGAATAACCTGGGCTGGTGGGAGGTGTCCCTGCCCATGGCAGGGGGTTGGAACTGGATGATCTTTAAGGTCCCTTCCAACCCAAACCATTCTATGAAAGAGGACTAAAAGGGACTGAATGGCACCAGGGTTCTCTGAGATTTCTAAATGGCTTTAGGGCTTGTATTTGCACAAACACCTGCCCTGGGCTCTGTTACAGTGGTGTGCCTGTCAAGCAGAAGGGATTCTTTTTTGTTTGAAAGACAATTTCACATAGTTCCTGCCTTGTTGATTTGCAACATCTGCTTTGGCTATCCACTCGTGTATGAAGGAAGAGTTCAGTGCTGCAAACCTGACCACCCTGCATGCAAGCCTTGTCTAGTTTGTTTAGTGTCCTTCTGAAGGATTATACCCTCAGATAAGTCCTTCAAACAGATTCAGGATTCCTCCTGCTGCAGATTTAAAAATAAAGATCTCTACCAAGGTTGGGCTTTTTGTGTAGGAAGGAGTCATTTTCACTCTTCCTTTGCTGCCTGGACACTGGCTTCCAGCTAGAGGCTGCTGCTCTGAACTGATGCATTTGAAGTTATTTTTGAGATGAATTATTACCCTGAAGTTGCATATTCCTCCCCCCCCCCCTTTTTTTTTTGATGCATAATTTAGATTTTAGCCTCTTACAAATTCCATGCCTTAAGGAACTGCTGATGCTTCTGAGAAAGAACCAACAACAATAAAACTGTACAAAGTATTCTTGGTGGGGACTGTTCTGGATGCAAACACATTTCTACTTCTCTTGAATATTCCCTGTTTTTATCTCTGTTGATATGCAGACAGAACTTCTACCATTTGATAATTCACCAGATTTAGATTGGAGATTAGGAGGAAATGCTTTCCAGTGAGGATGGGGAGACACTGGAACAGGCTGCCCAGGGAAGTCATGGATGCTACCTCCCTGGAGGTGTTCAAGGCCAGGCTGGATGAGGTCTTGAGCAACCTGGGCTGGTGGGAGGTGTCCCTGCCCATGGCAGAGGGGTCGGAACTGGATGATCTTTAAGGTCCCTTCCAACCCAAACCATTTTGTGCATCTATGGTTCTGTAACTGAATTCCTTTGTAGTGCTCCTCAAATTTAAAATAAAATAAGAATTGCCTGCAAACATCTAAAATGTTTTCTAAGTATCGAAGAGAACTTCAGCAGGTTTTTAAGTATGCAGTTTGTAAGGGAAGTGACTCAACTGAAATGATGCACTTTGAAAAAGCAGCAATGTGTTGAGGGCATAATAACCTTTGAAGAATTTTTAAAGCCCTTTCGTATTTGTATTATTAGAGTTCCTCAATCCTGTAATTTTACTTCCTTTTTTTTTTTTCTTTTTTAATGGTCCAGCTCCTAATATCAAGTGATTATTTCAGGATCAATGAGTCTCATTAGAAATAGCAAAGTCAATCCATATCTTTCCTAGCTAGGGTGAAAAGCTTAAGAAAACAGCTGAAGTCTATCCTAAAACCTTAGAGACCATGACAAATTCACGTTTTGATGTCCTGGTTATTAAATCTTACTCTCTTTATGCCACTCTCATTGGCTTCCATCCTTAGTCATAAGCCCTAAGTTTTGCAGCCTTCTGTTGGAGTAGGTGCAAGAGGGAGACAAAAAGGGATTACAAACTCCAGTGCTTCCATCCCTCAAACTTTGGGGCAGTTCACCACAGGAATTAAAATTGCCTGGCAGGTTCTGCTGAGTTTATGGCTAATTTTCTGTGTATCTCCATCCATTAATAGGGAGACCTGCAAGAGCATTTTGTGGTGCAATCCACTACCACTTAAAAATCACTTTATTCAAGTCCTCATCATTTTCCTTCTCTCTTCTCTTAGATCAAGAAGGCTTGAATTAATTCAGACATGACTTGTATAGAAAAGTCTTTTGCTGCCTGTTCTTGCTGAAAGAGCCTTCTCTGAGCATTTTGATCCACTGCTTTATGTCTTTATTGTAGTATTTGAGACCTGCTCTATTAGATCAGATATAAAGCCTATGCAGACTATTTTTCTCCTCTTCTGTGACCAGCACTGAACACTCAAACCAAGTATAAAAGCAAGCACACAGGCATCATCTTCATCTGCCCATCCCCTTTGCACCTTCCCAGCATTCAGCAACTGACAGTTTAAGCAGATGACTGTAAGGGATTTTAAAGTTCCCTTCCCACCCAAAGCATTCTATGATCCTGTGGAGTATTTCTTGAGCCAAAAAGTGCATCTGAATGCCTGGGAGATGATCTCTGGCCACACATTCACTTTCCCCCTTTACAACACCCTGACCCTGTAACTTAAACCCTGTGCTTTTTTGCTGCTTGGAAAAGTTCTTCCTTGAGCTTGTTTTAAGCCTCCTGCACCAGCTGTAGGATCCAGGCAGGCTCTTCCCACTGCTTGCAGCCAAAGCAATGTGTAAAATGGTAACTGAGACCATCAGGATAATGCACTAGGGAGTTATAGACCAAGTGATGGAGGACCTTTACTAAGACCAGAACACATGATCCTGGGTAAAAGCCAAGTAAATGACAGCCTCACACCTCCTCCATTTCCATGAGGATTAAGCTTTCTATGTAGCCTGAAGAATCAACTTTCTTCCTGTCTGGGAACTGCATGATTGCAAATAAAATCTGCATTCATTTTGGTGGTTGTTGAAAAGGGCTGCAAATGTTCTGCTTCCAAACTTGAGTCTGTTTTTAGGGAATGGGTTTTCTGATGACAATAGAAAATTCTGATCAACTCTTCTGCTGAACATTTCAGCCTTTCCTTGCCTTTGTAACAAAAACTACGTTTTTGTAAGGGTTTCTGAAGGGTCACCTGGAGGCAGGTTGATTTTTTCATTACTCCCCCAGCCTATCTCTGGAGGAAAAAAGGTAACACCACTGAATAAACTCCCTTCTGCCTTTGACCCAAAGCCTGCAAACACCCTTCACAAAGGACCTGGGGTTTGCTTCAGAAGGAGTCAAACAATAACCTTTCAATGGATTCCATCACTTCCGGAATAAACAAAACCTGATTCCCTTTCAAGCTTATCTGTGTGCCAAGTTCTGTGCTTCCAGTACAAAAGCTGCATTGTTCTTCTATGCTAGAGGCTAAAATGTATTTTGGTAACTGCTGCTCTTTATAACACAATTGTCTGGTGACAGTCACTCAAGCGAACCATTAACCCCTTCAGGCTGAGAGGACCTCTTCCGAGCAGGCTGGAGAAGCCTCAGGAAGTTGATTTCTCCCACTGAGCTTTGAGCAGCAGAGAAAATAAGATAAACTTGGGGCCCTCAGTGTTAGGTAACATGTAAATGACGGTGACTCAGAGAGGAAAATCACAGATAAAAATGACACAAGGACTTATTTAACCACCATCTTATGATTCTCACCATCTTACACGTTGAGTGTATGAGATCCACTCACACATAGTTCGGAATAATGCTACTATTTGGCCATCCCCCCACCCTGCAGCTGTCTTGGAGGATATGAGATAGAGAATAAAAATGTACATGCATATTCATATTGGCTGCACATTCCCCACTGAGCCATGAATGAGCCCTGCAACACTTTTAATCACTGGTGCAGTGGTGACAACTACACTAATTCCCACAGTCACTACCCTCTCCTGAAAAACCTTGTTGGTTTTTGCTAGAGTGCCTGGGTTGCTAATGAGATATTCCCATTTTTTCAGCTTGGTTTAAAAGAATCATAGGCTGAGACCTCACCTGGAGTACTGTGTACAGGTCTGGAGCCCTCAGTATAGGAAGGACATGGACCTGATGGAGAGGGTCCAGAGGAGGGCCATGAAAATCATCAGGGGGCTGGAGCAGTTCTGCTACAAGGATAGGCTGAGAGAGCTGGGGGTGTTCAGCCTGGAGAAGAGGAGGCTCCAGGGAGACCTAAGAGCAGCCTTGCAGTACCTGAAGGGGGCTACAGGAAGGATGGAGAGAGACTGTTTAGAAAGGCATGCAGTGACAGGACAAGGGGCAATGGCTTCAAACTAGAGAAGAGCAGATTTAGATTGGATGTTAGGAACAAGTTCTTTACTATGAGGGTGGTAGAACACTGGAACAGGTTGCCCAGGGAGGTGGTTGAGGTCCCTTCCCTGGAGATATTCGAGTGAGACTTGAGGAGCTCCTGTGCATCCTGCTCTAGTTGAGAATGTCCCTGCTGACTGCAGGGAGGTTGGACTGGATGAGCTTTGGAGGTCCCTTCTGGCCCAGACCATTCTATGATTCTATGGAAGAAAACCAAGAAGTCAAAGGGTGATCCTATGCAGTGCAAAGCCTGGAGGTACAGAGTCAAGGTGATGGTTTCCCAGGCTTTCCTCCTCGATGAAACCACACAAGCCTACAAGAGCTGCTTGGAAAGAAGGCCAAATTAGGCAGAATAGCTGTCTCCTCATGGCAGGAAACACTGAGAACAAGGTTGGGCTTGGGTTTTTTTTCAGTGTGTGCATGTGGTATTTTTGTAATTCAAGCTCAAGGCATAGCCAAACTCTGAAAACAAACCAAAAAGAAGAGCCAAATATGCTAACATGAGCTGGAGAGTGATTCCAGCAGTGACTGAGAGTTTAAGGACAGGAGATATTTCTTTCTCCTCAATTCCATGCTAACATCCTAAACCAGGCTAAGGATATTAGGAGGGAAAAAACAGCTGGGGAAGGAAAACCAAAAGATTTTCACTACTGAAGGACACAAGTTCATCAATAAGTACCAAAAACTGTGGCTGGATTTTTAGAGGAAGGCTGTAAAAGTGCATTACAGTGTAGAGGAGTTTCCATGTTACTCATCCTGCCCAACTCCCCATCAGCACAGAATTGTTCCCAGGAGTATCCTTTCATTTGCTTCCTGCAGCTCAGCATCCAGAGGCTCAAGAAATGAGGCCAGGCAACCTGGCAATTAGAAATGTTCTTCCTAATATTCTGCCCTGATTTGTCTTTGCTCATCTTCATGCATTAGCCTTTATGAACTTCAGGAGGCAACCTTAATTGCATTCCCTGCTGGCTGCTTAAGGAAGGGCTTTGGAGATTTTTTTTGCCTTTTTTTTTTTTTTTTTTATGGATTGAAAGCAGGGTTTGAAGGCACAGCTTTTGGCAGTGACATCAAGGGAGCATGGCCACTAACTGGTAAACAGCACTGAGCTGCTGGTCTTGTCCCAGCTGCTTCCCCAGTGGATGATGCTCCAGCAAGGGCATGAGATTCATGTCCCTTTCACTCAGCCAATGCACATTTTATTATTCCACTGTATGCACAGTGCTCACTGGCTTGTGACCTTGATGTCAGAAGGAGGCTTTATGGTTCTACCAGCATATGCATTATTAATGTAAATATCATAACAACTAGTTATGGCCTGAAAATTGTGCCAGGGGAGGTTTAGGTTGGAGGTTAAGGGAAATTTCTTTATGGAAAGAGTGGTCAGGCAGGTGGTGGAGTCACCATCCCTGGAGGTGTTCACAAAATATATGAACATGACACTTTGGGACATGGTATGGGACATGGTTGACAGCTGGACTTGATCTTAGAGGTCTTTTCCAACCTAAGCCATCCTATGATGAGAGGCCAGAAAGGACTTCTCACTGTCTGATTTGGAAGAGGAAAAAAAAGAACCAAAATACTCAACAAGCTTGGTTGGTCATTTCTGTGCTCACAGCTTGCTAGGGGACAGTACACCCCCAGAAAAGGGAGAAAACCTCTGGCATTGTTTTCCCCATCCTCCTGCAAGCACTCAGTGCCCTTATGGTGGGATGCTGCATTCCAAAGCAGTGAGGCACCACAGAGTTATCACAGCACAGATAGAGTCCCAGTGCAGTGCCACAGATAAGTCCTTGAGTCTCCAGCTATGGCTGGAGTTTGGCAACCCTCTGTGGAAATGCTGAAAGGAATCACAGTCTAAATGCACAGCTGTTTATAAATTCATGAAAAGCTCTCCAACTCCTGTGAAATTCCTCTCTCCTTCATCCAAATGCTGCCCCTGCCCACCCCAGTCCCTTTCCAGAGACCAAGGTGTCTCCTCTTTCTGCCAGCAGAGAGTCCATCTGACTGCTCTAACACCAACAGGTTCTGCTCCCCTCTTCTGCCTCCATGCTTAGATGAATACAGAGATTGCATCAGCTTGGAAGGGACCCCCAAAGGTCATCTTGTCCACCCCCCCTGCAGTCAGCAGGGACACCTTCAACTAGATCAGGATGCCCAGAGACACATGAAGTCTGATCTTGAATGTTTCCAGGGACAGGACTTCAACCACATCCCTGGGCAGCCTGTTCCAGTGTTTCACCACTCTCACTGTGCAGAACTTCCTCCTGATCTCCTAAACCTCCCCTGCTCCAGTTTCAAACCATTGTCCAGTTAAAATACCATTACAGAATAGGTGCTGCCATTGTCTGCAGGCTGGGATGTATGGTGGGTGTCACCATATAACATAATTTCTGTTGGCCTTTTGATCTGGACCCAGAGTGTGACATCTGGGGAGTCTTGCCCTGGTGAGTACCTGGTGAGTTGTCTAGGAAATATTCAGAGAACCACTTCCTGTGCTATTGATGGGGTGTGATGAGCAGTACTGCTCACTTTGCCTTCATCTGAGTCCTGAAAGACTCAGCAAAGAGCAAACAGCATGTGGTATAACCATTTTGTTAACAGAGGGAAAATCCTGATCTTTAAAGCACCATTTTCCCCTGTATAGATACATGGTACAGAAAAGCTAATTATAGCCCCAAGGCTGACAATTATCAGGGACAAACACAAGCCCCTAAACAAACCCATCAGTTTCTCATTTTCAGGAAGTTCTAGAAATGCTCTTTTAATGGCACACACCACCTGATCTGCATTTCAGCTTGCTCTCCTGCTGATGCTCCCCTAGAATGAATCACTGCTTAGAGGGGAAGCAGAAAGCAAGGGAGAAGTTAAGGCCTGGCAGCCATCTGAATCTCAGGCATCTTGCTTTACTTTCCCTTTCTTGGTGGCAGATGGTAGCTTTGCAGAGGTGTTAAATCTGCTCATAACTAATAGGGTGTTGTTTCTTCAAGTGCTCCAGCTATTTCCCCTGGAAGAATCCATCAGTTCTCACTATAGCATGGCACCACCCAATAGCTAAGAGACTCTCATGTGACTGGGGAAAAAAAATAACCTTAGGTCCCTATAACCCCTAGCAAATAAAGAGTAATAACTCAAAGTTGTTTGCTATGCCTTCTCCCATCTCATGTATTGTTAGTTTAAGAGCTGAACCCAGTGTGCCATCCCCCAGGGCTTTCACAGGCAAGCTCCTCAGGCATGCTAAAATATGCAGACTGAGAGAGATGCTTTGGTTCCTTCAGGCCCAGAGCTGCTGTTTGTTCAAAGGATAAAACACAATCCCTGCCCTGAAGTACTCACAGCTTAAAGAGAGAATGGAGTAAAGAGTGCATCATCCTTGGGACCTCCTAGCATCAAAGGGCATGGGTCAGATGTGTTGTGTAGGTCTCAGTCCTTGTTCTACTCAGCTTTCCATTCACAAAGCAGTGTCATTTCTGCAGCAGCACTGGCATTTTGGTTATTTCCCTTTCACATAAACAGCACAGCCCTTGGCTACATCTGAGAGTGTTCAGCCACCAATTAGGTGAATCTGTACTGGCTCAAGCTGCTGTAGGGGATTGAAAGCAAAGGTCAAATTCTCTCCCTTCAGTATTTCCCCAAACTGTAATGCCATAGACTTTGGCAACCCTTTGCAGTCTCAGATGAGTGCAGGATGGGATGGGGGGCAGGTGGTGGTTATACAACTGCCCAATGCTTGGCCATTCACATGACTTCCAGCTCCACTTCAGAACTGAAAAGTAACCTGTTTGGGTGAAGCTTTTCCCTTACCATCTCCTCTCTACTACAGCCACTGCACCTGCTAAGAGAAGAATCACCAGAGATCACAGCAAGGCAGATTTTGAATGCTGCTGAGCTTTGAAGTGGCCCATATTTAGATTTTCCTCTGCCTTCCTAGGACTGCAGGGAAGAGTTTCAGTTTTAATCCCAGCATCTGGTGTGCATTTGGTTGCAGAATAAAGGTTCATTCATTCTACACAGGCAGATTTCAGTCTTCACTGTCAAAGTGCTTTCACTCAAGCTCATCTGGGTAGAGTCCTTATCTTATCTTGGTAGCCCTGCAAATGTCCCTGAACATTTTGGCCTCTCCTGTTTTGCCAAGGATCTTGTAAACTATTTGAAGCTCTTAAGAAAGAGGGGTGAAAGTGCAGCTAGCACGAAGCCCCTGGTGGTCACAGCATGATTTTGTGACCTTTGTTTTCCTCACCTGCAGACCCAGCTCAGCCTGCACACTGCCTGCTGCTCAGGGCACAAGCCCCAGCTTTTCCAACAAGCTCTGTGATCAAGTATGCAGGATGAATGAATAGACAAAAGGGACACCAACTAGAAGCAAGGAGTTTTCCCACCCACAGAGCAGACACAATGACACCTTCTTCTGCTA
Organism: Indicator indicator; assembly: GCF_027791375.1. Lineage (NCBI taxonomy): Eukaryota > Metazoa > Chordata > Aves > Piciformes > Indicatoridae > Indicator > Indicator indicator. The sequence continues at coordinate 3,544,285 of NC_072043.1, read as the reverse complement.
CCAAAAGATAGCCCAGCTGTTTATTAGTCTTAGTCACTTTTCAAATGTAGAGGCTGTGACCTTTCCATTCAGGTCGAAGGAAATGGCAGGGATCCATCCCAGTGATTTCACAAGCTGGATCCTGTTCAGGTTGTAGACTCTGTTAACTGCAGGACAAATTCTGAAGGCCTTCCAGTTTCTTGGTTGTGCAGACCTAAGCTCACATGGGGGTACTCTCTGCTGGATGAAACTCCAGAGACCAAAGGGGCAGGCTTGGCTTCCAGCTATGCCAGTATTGTTGCAATTAACCTTTATCATCCATCAAATAATAAGCTCAGCTAAGAATCAAAGGAATCAGGTGCTGGAATTTGCTTATACCACACTTTTACATGATGCTGTAAACTGGTTTAGAGCTCTGTTCATCCCAGTGATGGCTCAGAGACAAAACACATGACTGTCTTGTCTGATAATGGCTCACTCCTGTTCTTGCTGACTGATTTTTGGGATGTTCAAGCTAAGCTGAGTTCAGAAAACTTTAATACTGAAGTGTGGCACAGCCCACGTTGCAGCCTGAGGAATGGAATACTGAGCAGCAAGCAGGAGACAAGATTCTTATGCTGAAGCATTAAGCTAATTTATTTTTATCTGAAAGGGAAAAGAGGGATTTCCCACTTCTACTGAACCACAGAATCACAAAATGGTTTGGGTTTGAAGGGAACTTAAAGATCATCTAGTTCCAACTGCCCTGGCATGGGCAGAAACACCTCCCACCAGCACAGGTTGCTCAAGACCTCATCCAACCTGGCGTTGAACACCTCCAAGGAGGAGGCATCCACAGCCTCCCTGGGCAATCTGTTCCAGTGTCTCACCACCCTCACTGGAAAGAATTTCTTTCTGATCTCCAGTCTAAATCTGCCCTCCTCAAGCTTCAATCCATTCCTTCTTAACCTACCAGAACAAGCCCTTGTAAAGAGTCCCTCCCCAAAGCCCTTCAGGTCCTAGGAGGCTGCTCAAAGGTCTCCCTGGAGCCTTCTCTTCTCCAGGCTGAACAGCCCCAACTCTCACAGCCTGTCCCCATAAGGGACGTTCTCCAGTCCTCTGATCATCTTTGTGGCTTCCTCTCCAACAGTTCAATGCCCTTCTTCTGCTGGGAGCACCAGAACTGGATGCAGTACTCTGGGTGGAGTCTCAGGAGACCTTTTTGCTTCCCTTTAAGAGCTAATGCAGCTATATGGTAGCCACCAATTTCTGTTTGTCTGGACTCTTGCAGTGGCTTGCCTCCTCAGTTCTCTCCATTTCCTTCAAAAACCAGTAAGATCAGACTCTTCTAAACTGTATTCACAATGATTTGATTACAAGGCAGAACTGTGCCCCCATTGATTTTCATGTGGCTTTGCAGCATTGTCTTTGAAATCGCTCCATAATATGCTCGTGGCCTCAGAGCAATACTTGATGGAGTTACAGCAAGCAGATGCCCAGCTCAGATGAACTATGGATTTGTTAACAACCACTGAAGGCCAGGATTATTAAAATGTATCTGACCCAATACTTTTTGTGCTGTCAAAACTTATACAAAGATTAATAACTTAGCTTCTGTCAAATGCATTTAAAAAATCAAGGGCACGCCACATCCATGCTTTTACCCAGGTCTATCAATCTACAAAATAGAGAAGCAGCATTCACAGGAGTGGCTGAGGAATAAAGGGCTTGGGTGTCTTTGAGAGGAGTGGGAATGCAGATCATAAAATCATAGAATGGTTTGGGTTGGGCTGGAAGGCACCTTACATATCACCTACTTCCCACCCCCTTCCATGGGCAGGGACACTTCCCACCAGCCCAGGTTGCTCAAAGCCTCATCCAATCTGGCCTTGAACACCTCCAGAGAAGGGGCAGCCACAACCTCCCTGGGCAAGTGTCTCCCCACCCTCCCTGGAAAGAATTTCTTTCTAATCTCCCCTCTTTCCTGAATCTTGTTTGCAAAACTGAGGTTTGGATGCTTCTCACGTAACTGCGTTTGACTGAGTCACCTCAAATAAAAGCTTAGGAGACTTGGGGATCCTCTGGAGTTGACTTGGATGGTTAAAACATGAGCAATCTCAAGTACTTTTAACATAATGCATTACTGAGTGGTGAAAATTACTGGCATACAGTGTGGTGGAGGTTAAAGTATAAATGCATTAAGGAAAGGCAATTTAAATTAGGACTGGCTTAATAGTGGCTTTCAAGCATTTGGGGCCAAATGCAAAGTTTAGCTCAGGAAATTTCCAAGTTGCTGACTGGCACAGAGTAAGAACAGCAGAACTGCTTAGTGGTGTATTAAGCTAAATGAACCTTTCACCTACCAGGCTGTGCAAGTCTTACATTTTTATGCATGCACATTAGAGGAAGGGCAAACCATTCTTCTTCAGAGCCTGGATGACTGATTTCTGACATCTCTCCTATCACAGCGGGCCAGGACTGATGGCTGAGTTCAGTGTGACAGCTGTGGTAGAGCCCCTGTGGCAGCAGGGGATTTGGACTGCTCATTTATCTCAGTGCAAACAAGATGAGAATTAAGCCCATTCATTTCCTGAAACCACTGGCTCACATCCTGTATGTGTTCAGCCATGCGATGGTGTGCATCTCTCAGATGAAACCACAGCAAATGAGGCCTCAGAAGACAATACAGACACACCACTTTCCCCAAAGCACTGTCCATCTCAGTAAGAGCCTGAGGACTGTTTTGAACCCTTGTCCTATATATTGTTTGCCCACTGTTAATCCAGAGCACAACTTGCAAAGCAGAGGTGAAACAGTAGTCGCAGAATCACAGTGCCAGGTTGGAAGGGACCCCAAGGATCACCTGATCCAACCTTTCTAGCTGATAATAGAGTTGAAATGAGCTGGCCCAGCACCCTGGCAAGCTGAGGCTTAAAACTGTCCAGTGTAGGGGAATCCACTGCTTCCCTTGGGAGATGATTCCAATGTCTGACTGTTCTCACGGGGAAAAATTGTCTTCTGGAGTCCGATGGGAATCTCCCCAGCAGTAACTTGTCCCCATCACCCCTTGCCTTTTCCATGGGACTCCTTGTAAAAAGGGAGTCTCCATCCTGCTGGTAGCCACCCTTTAAGTACAAGTCCTTGGTGATAAGGTCTCCCCTAGGCTTTCTTTTCTGAAGGCTGAACAAACCCAGCTCTCTCAGCCTTTCCTCATATGGCAGGCAATGTAGCATGTTGTGCAAAAGTAAGGCTTTATTAATCAGGCATCAAGTTCCTATGAGTGTGGTCAGGAAGAGATCCCTCATCAGAACAAATATGCTGTAGGACAAGTTTGTGTTTCTACTGCTAGCCCTTGCACAAACTTTGCTTTTGGTCTGAATTGCTTAGCACTGCAGACCCTCCACTGTGGTTCACATGGCTGGCATGTGTTTGCTATTCAGCTTTTGTAAGTGGTGTTTGTCCATCAGTCTCCAGGTTCTCTGCTGAACCAACAAGTTCTCATGGCTTCTACTGCTAATTCTGATGGTTTGGTTTGTATTGTGGAGAGGTAAGGGGGAAAAAAAAAAAGAAAGAAACTCACACACACTGGCCACAAACTGCTGCCAAACTTCAAGTGTATGTACTTCATTGTATCTAATGTACAGACATATGCTTGTGTATGTGAATAGAAACCTGTGCAGATGCCTACTATCTATAGTAAGTAGCTATTGTGCTGTGTATTTTTACAGCTTACTAGCCCTAAGTAATCTTGGGGATTTCCAGCATTAGAGATATGTTGTATGTGAAGAGGTATAAAATTGCCTTAAGATGTTTTTTTTGAGTGAGCTACACAGTTGCAGAAGGGTTGCAGAGATGGAAGAAACTCTTTCTTTCCCAGACTCAGAAATACACAGGAGACAAACTGTCCTTGTGTTGTGCCATCACAATGTCCCTGGGATGATAGGGGAGGCAGAGCAGGGAGCACACTCAAGTACAAGTGTTTGGGTGGAAGAAGAGGCCTCCACTATCTTCTAGATACTCTTGTGCTTCTGTTATGGCTTGGAAATGGGTAAAAGTCAAAAGTGCTCCAGGGAGTGCTCTGACTTTGGCAAGAAACCATGAGTCTATGACTTACAGAAGTCATAGCAGTGTTAAAACTTGCAGAGCTCAGGGAGGAAAATTCTTCTTTCTCTCTTTTGAGCGTGTCACAAAGAGGAAGAAAGAGGAAGAGACAAAAATCCTGTATTTCAACATTTCTTTTCATCTAAGGTGAGCCAGCTGTCACCAGAGCATATTTCTGTAACCAGAGGTAAAAGCAGAAGCAGCCACTTGTGGCAGATTTCCAGCTCCAGATTTCTGACCTTTGTTTCCTGCCCAGAGCAAGGACAGTTGTGTGCTGGGCTCTGTCCGACACGCTCCTGGGAGAGGGAAGGGATGGAGAGGAAGCCAAGGACTGTGTTTCTGGGACAGATTCAAAGTTACTTTGCTGGGAGCTATCACGTCATGGAAGTACAACATTCTGCAAAAGCAGAGACCCTGAGAAGGGAAAAAAAAAAAGGTGCACTAGCCCAGGCAGAAGCTGCTTGTGGAGCATGCCTGGAAAGCATTAGCACTGGGGAGGAAAGGTTGGCCACATGCTTACACTGATGCTGATTGACTTCTGTAAGGAGGGAAGGTGGTGAGGGATGTGCTCTGCAGCTGGATGGGAGGTCACAGTGTTTATAGCCTTCTTCACATCTGCTCATCACGTTTCTCCAAACACCACTCAGAGACAAACCTCTGCAAACACATCAGCTGGCCCTGGAAGCCCAGAGGGGTGAAAAGGGCACAGAGCTGGATGCCTGCAGTGATTCAGAAACCTCCTGAAAGTCAACCCCTAGTCACTTCAGTGCTTTCTGAAAAAAAAACCAAAACACCACCACCAAACCCTGTATCAGTAAAGCACACCCCTCTCTGAAACCCAGAGGGTTGGGTTTCCTACTGCCATTTGCTTTCTGCAGCCATTTTGCAGGCATGCAAGGTGGGAGCTGGGCTGCTGTTCCGACAGGCTGCCCACTCCCCTCAGCCTGCACAGGGAAGGAGAGAGCAAAATATTTCCCTACCTCGGCCCATCCCATTCACTGCAATCAATGGGATGTAAACATGTGTTTAGGGCTTTCTTGAATGGGAGCCTAAATGTCCTTCTCTGTGTGTCTTTAATAGATGCCATTGAGCCATCAGCATAAAAGCTTCATTGTCCCCCATTACTGCAAACATTTACACGTTCTCTGCTCAGCCTGCTCTCCCGAACCAGCAGAACCCAGGCCAATCTCACCAGCCAGGCTAATCACATTTCCTGGCTGAAGCTGGTTTATAGCTGACTTGGATATCACTAGCATACGAGGGAGGGAGGGAGGGAAAAAAAATCAATGCTTACAACCCGATTCAAAGGGCTGCTGGATTCAAGGGAATGATTCCTCTCCAAGCCAGTGTGCTCTGAATGAGGCTGGACAAAAGGAAGCTTTGATGGCCATTGATTTTTGAAGGGAAAGGAATGGCATCCTTTGCTAGGTTTGAAATGAGTTGTTTAAAGGTAAAGACAAAATCCATGTGAGCTTGGAGAAGGTGATTATGGCTGTGCAGAGGTTGCAGTGAAGAGACACAGGCAGGCTTCAGTCTCTAATGAAGGGAATTGAGAGGAGCTGTGCTGGATATACAGAAGTACTCTGCTGTGAGAAATGAGACAGTGAGAACTGATAATGAGAATGAAGGACTTCCTTTGATTATTGCTTCTCATTTCCTATAATGCAATCTACATCTTTAAAGAAAGCTCTTCTGTTAGAAGTTAGATCCCCTTGCCTCCTCCACGTGGTTAGAAGATCTTAGGCACTGGTATTGAAAAAGAGAGGTTAACATGGATAAAGTAGAAGCTAAGCCTCTTCCTTTTTTTCTGATTTATATGCTACGGTAATGCATTGAAACACCACAGGTATGAGTGGAGCCATTTCAGATGTACAACAAAATCTGGCAGGCAGAAATGTGCAGACTGGTACATGGTAGCAGCCAAGAGACAGAATGGCTGAGAAGGAACAGAAGGTGATGGCTGAACCCATCCTGAGTTGGCCCTGGGGACTAGGCACAGAACTGTACCTGTGGTTTCTTTTTAAAAAGCTACTTGGAAACAATTCTTTTGTCTCTAGGTGCTGAAATACTTTGAAACCCTGTTCCTTTGCAAGTGGTAGACCAGGGACATGGCCAAGAGCATGGGCTCATGCACAGCACTAATTCATAGAATCAAGAATGGTTTGGGTTGGAAGGGATCTTAAAGATCATCCAGCTCCAACCCCCTGCCATGGGCAGGGACATCTCCCACCAGCCCAGGTCGTTCAAGACCTCATCCAACCTGGCCTTGAATGCCTCCAGGGAGGGAACATCCATGACCTCCCTGGGGAACCTGTTCCAGTGTCTCAGCAACCTCACTGTGAAGAATTTCTTCCTAATGTCCAGTCCAAATCTGCCCTCCCCAAGCTTCAATCCATTCCCTTTCATCCTATCACTACGAGCCCTTGTAAAATCAGTGCCAAACAATGGAATTGTACATTTCAGAATAAACAGGATGCACATAGACACATACCAGAAAAAAAAAAAATCTTGATTAACACCCAAGGGGAAATGAAATTTAGAGATAGTAATCCAGATAACCAAATCGAGTGGTTCTAATGTGGAATGGAATGGTGACAACAGCAGAGAACTAACAGCAAAACTCCACCCTGAGCCACAGTATTTAAACCCAGAATTGTTTCAAAGGCCACAAGCTAGCTGTGAAATTCATGTGCCTGAGTAACTCAATTAGAGCCAATGGAACTAGTCATCTGTTTGAACTTGAGCAACATGTTTGAATCCTTTGCCAGATTGGCACCTCGATCCATCCCAGTTTCCTCCTTGAATGTGGGGCCTTGCAGGGGAGCCTGTGGAAACTTGTGTGGTTCCTCAGAGCATGCTGTTCAAAGGGTGATGTTCCCACTGCCCAGCATGCTGCTGCAAAGCTCAACTTTGCAAGCCACAGGGATTTGTCTACCTTAAACTTACTCTTCAGAAACAACTCTGTCCAAACCATGCAGGGTACAGATGAGCTGCTGCTAGGATTTACCAGGGTTTTTTTGCACCAAACAGGGATAACTAAAACAAAAAAGCCATAGTTGTCAGGAATTTGCATTCAATGGCAAACTTGTCTCTGCTTTGACACATCCCTTGGAGCAGAGAGACAATTATCTAGTCACAACACTCAATCCCATTTGTGTAATCTCATCTCAATTGTTCAACTGCTTCAAATACTTCTGTGATTAGAAAGATACTCCCCAAATAAACTGACTGCGTGTTCCTGACACTCAAAACGAAATGTGTTGCAAGTAAGGGAAAGATAAAGCAGTGTGGAAAAAGGATTCCTTCCTTACCATTACTTACCCAACCTATGAAACCACAAAATTTCATGTCTGTTATTGAAAGTCACATCAAAGGTCCTGCAAGACTTGGGGATATGCTGCAATCAAACTGAAATGATATTTAGTAGGTGGAAAGTTGAGCTAGATGCCTGGAACAGCATCTAATTGCCACATAAGAGTAGATTTTTGTGTTATTTATGGCCTGATGGCAAATCCAAATTACTGAGATCTAAACCCAGTACTTCAAGACTTTCTTTGTGCCCTCAGGCAAATACCTTATGATGCTTTCATGCTTGTTGGGAGATGTTTCATTTGCAGAGACACTGAGCATCAGTTAGCCAAGATTTTCCAAAGTGGTTGCTGACTTTAGGTAATCCATTTTGGATCTCTGAAAATGGCTTAGCTTCCAGACACAGCAAAGCACTCTGATTTCATAGCTACATTTCTTTTGGTGAATCAACTCTCATTTCCTGCCTGTCATCACATTGTAGCTGGGTGGCCTTGGCTCTACCCATTTAAAGTTCATTTTGCAGCAGATGGGCCTATCTAAACACCAAGTGCAAGCAAAGCAATCACCAGTTGGTCACAGGAGTTTCCTAGGGGGATATGAGAATATAAGGCTGCCCTGTGCCCTTGGTTGGGCTGACTCACACAAGAAGCCTGGTGAGATGTTTCTTGGGCACAAGAGTGCCTAGGACACAGCCTGAGCTGGAATCACAGGGATGATGTGCTGGCAGAGGTCCCTCTGCAATGCACTTTCAGAGTCAAAGGACATGGCAATAAGATCTCCCCTAAGCCTTCTCTTCTCAAGGCTGAACCAACCCAGGAATCACAGGAGGTTCTACCTCAACATGAGGAGAAACTCTTTATGGTGAGGATAATGGAGCCCTGGAGCAGGCTGCCCAGAGTGGTTGTGGAGTCTCCTCTGGAGACTTTCAAAACCTGCCTGGATGCATTCCTGTGCAGCCTGTCCTAGGTGATCCTGCTTTGGCTGGGGGGTTGGACTCAATGATCTCTAGAGGTCCCTTCCAACTCCTAACGTTCTGTGATTCTGTGATTGTCTCAGCTTTTCTTCATGTAGCAGGTCTTACAGCCCTCTGATCCTTCATGTCCTAAAGAGCAAAGCCTCCTGAGAGTGTAAATCAGCCCAGCACCATTTACTACTAGTATACACCAGCTGAGGATCTCACCTAGGAATAACCCAACTTGCATTGCTATGAAAGCTTCCCATAGAGAAAGAAGGATTCTTTTTTTTTTTTTTTTTTTTTTTTACATCAGTCAGGTAATGCAAAGAGCCTGTGTGTAAATAAGAATCATTAGCAAAGCTTCTAGGAGAAAAATACAAAGCTCAGGTGCTTCTTGCCTGTCCACAGCACGTTTACAAATGTTAAGTCCAGCTCTGTGCCACAGCACAGCTACAGCTGCTGTGTGCTGGGGAGCACCACAGCCTCTCCACACCTGATCACAGAATGTTAGGGGCTGGGAAGAGACCTCAAGAGATCATCCAGTCCCACCCCCCTGCCAGAGCAGGATCACACAGGAGCTCATCCAGGCAGATCTTGAGTATCTCCAGAGAGGGAGACTCCACAACCCCCCTGGGCAGCCAGGCAGTGTGGGGGCAGCTCTCTCCCCAGGTGCCCTGCTTGTTTGGGTCTGAAACACGTCAGCCAAGCACAGCAGGCTGGGGAGAGGATGAGTCAGGATGAGTCCACAGAGACTCAAACCATGCAGGCTTCCTGCAGCAGGCAGCTAGGTTGTGCTGCGATGGCAGCTGATGCTTTTTCCTTCCACAACTGCACCGATTACAGGTTCAGTGCTCCAGCAGCACGTCCATGGTCCAGGCTGATTAATGCACTCTCTCCTCTGAGTTAGCCCTGGTGTGTGCAAGAGGCCTCCTGTGTGGGGTGAGCTGTGCAACTGGGACCTCTTACACCAACCTGAAACCAGCTGCATGAGGCTATTTTAAGTCTTGCTTACTCATTCCTTAGTGGCATTTCCTCCTTTTACCCTCTCAGGTAAAATCTTTGCCTGCAAATGGTAAGGCCAGCCTGTATGAGGACTACCCATTCCATCACCCAGCTTCCCAAAGCTCATCAGGTGAAATCTCTGAGGCAGGATTTAACTCTCTGCAAAGAGCTGGGGTTGTTTAACCTGGAGAAGAGGAGGCTAAGGGGAGACCTTATTGCTCTCCACAACTACCTGAAAGGAGGTTGTAGCCAGGTGGGGGTTGGTCTCTTCTCCCAGGCAACCAGTGGCAGAACAAGAGGACACAGTCTCAAGCTGTGCCAGGGGAAGTTTAGGCTCAAGGTGAGGAGAAAGTTCTTCACAGAAAGAGTAATTGGCCATTGGAATGTGCTGCCCAGGGAGGTGGTGGAGTCATTGTCCCTGGAGGTGTCCATAAAAAGCTTGGATGTGGCACTTGGAGCCATGGTTTAGTTGTCAGGAGGTGTTAGGGATTAGGTAATAGGTTGGACTTGATGATCTCTGAGGTCTTTTCCAACCTGGGTGATTCTGTCATTCTGTGACCTTGACTTTTGGGGGTCAGCATATCTTCCCCCACTTCCTGCCCCAAGGCTGCTGATCCTCATCAGGATCAAAGGGCTTTAACCAGTACATAAAGTGTGGCTACCAGGAGGATGGAAACTCCCTTTCTACAAGGAGTCCCATGGAAAAGACAAAGGGCAATGCAGACAAGTTACTGCTGGGGAGATTCCAACTGAACTCCAGAAGACAATTTTTCCCCATGAGAATAGTCAGATATTGGAATCTTCTCCCAAGGGCAGCAGTGGATTCCCCTCACTGGACAACTTTAAGCCTCAGCTTGCCAGGGTGCTGGGCCAGCTCATTTCAACTCTCTTATCAGCTAGAAAGGTTGGATCAGATGATCCTTGGGATCCCTTCCAACTTGGCACTCTGGGATTCTGTGGTGCAGCTACACTCCAGGAGGGGGTTGAGGAGGCTGTAAAGGGATTATCAATGTGTGTCTTGTAAGGTGTAAGTTAGATCTACTTGAGGGCTTGCTTCCATTTCCCACAGACTACTGTGAATATGAACCAGATCCAATCTTTAGTTGGAGATTTCTTTGAGCAGTGCCTGGGAGAACTGACTGCACCTTATCCATGAGTACTATATTGTGACTTGACACTGGCTAGGACTTGGCAGCTACTCTCAGAAAGAAATATTGACTGAGAAGAATAAATTCAATGCAATAGTAGAACAAGGGAGCAGGACATCATTGACACCATTTGCAGCCTGCAGTTCTGAAGTGCCTTTTGTTTTGAGTGGATGGCAGATGTTAATTAAGGTGCTCTCTGTGGCATCAAGTGACTTGATGGATCATCTCATTGTACATTTTGCTGCCTGTAAGATGGGAATGGTATTTATTTCAAAGTAGCTGTTCCTAACAGTGCCCTTCTCACACAGCTGTGAATTTCACCCAGCAGACTACCTCTGTGTAACTATGGGTAACCACTGGGAGTAAAGGCTTTTGGAGGCAATGCTGGGATCACTGCCTGTCAGCAGGAGCTGATACTGTCTGCTTCTTCATGTGGCCTCTCCCTGTCCTCTCTAGAGACATTTACTCTTTCTGACTCCCATTTAGGAGCAGGGATGGTATTTTCCTTTTCTCTTTGCACAGCTCCCAGCACAACAGGATTGTGGTGTACTAAGATCAGCTGCTTCTTACCCATGCTATTGCAAGGGAAAAGCAACACTGGTGCTGCATGTTAGTACAAACTCAGGGCTTGAAATTGTGTCATGACACTGATTTAATCACTCTCAGTAAAATAAGGAAAAGCTTAGAAGAACAACTGCTACTGGAAGCAGCCTTCCAGTACCTGAAGGGGGCCTACAAAAAAAAGCTGGGGAGGGACTTTTTTTGTGATAGGATGAGAGGGAATGGATTGAAGCTGGAGAAGGGCAGATTTAGACTGGAGATTAGGAAGAAATGTAGACTGGAGATTAGGAAGAAATTCTTTCCAGTGAGGGTGGGGAGACACTGGAACAGGTTCCCCAGGGAGGTTGTGGCTGCCCCCTCCCTGGAGGTGTTCAAGGCCAAGTTGGATGAAGCCTTGAGCAACTTGGTCAAGTGGAAGGTGTCCCTGCCCATGGTGGGGGGTTGGAACTGGATGATCTTTAAGGTCCCTTCCAACCCAAGCCATTCTATGACTTTATCTATGTCACATATTTCCAATGCCATGCCACATAAGTCATCCTCCTTCACTTTCTGCAGAAATGTAGCAGATATCTTGCTCTCAGCCACCCAAGAGCAGCACGTGCTCAAGGGCTTTGCTGAATCAGGCCATTAATGAGATTTGTGTCATGTAGGAACCTGCTCTATTCCTTTAGGTAGAGGAGGAGGGAAAAAAAAAAAAAGAGTCATTTATACAAATCAGGAGATGAAAAATCTCTCTGAAACACACCTGCCTCTACCCTGGCAATTATCTGACAGTCACCAACAAGGAATGATGAATTCTGCAGTGTGGTGAACTGCAGAGCCCAGTTCTAACACTGCGTGAAAGGGAAAAAGTGCCACTTGCCTTGCTTTTGATAATAGCAGGGGGGTGATGGGTGTGAGTGAAATACAGTTAAAAGCCCTTTTGATGGCAGGCTATGGAATGCTAGGGTGTTTCTGAGTTGCCTATCTTTGGGAATGCCTTTGTGTTCCTGGTGCAGAAGGCAGATATCCCAGCGCTGCTCAGGGCTGCTGATTGCTCAGCCACCTGCACAGCCCTTCACTAGCATTCTCCTGCTGACCTCTTGCTGCCTGCAAAGGTATTCATGCTGGCAAGGACAGGAGACTTCAGCCTTCAAGGACTTGAATTTGGTGTCTGGGGAAAGCAGAGATATCAGACACAGCTCCTGTCACTCATTCCAGGTTCCAGTGTATAATTGCTTGCTTTCTGTTTCAATTTTATGCTGCTGCTTGGTGGGTGACAGAAACCACTCAGTTATTGACAATATCTGTCAGGACACTGTCACATCTACACATTCAACTCTGCTTTCTGTGCTGATCTTTATTCTTTTAGGAATTCCTTAAAAAAAAAAAAATAACAAGCCACAAAAACCAAACAGGAAAGCTGAGGCTCCCCAGGGAATGGAGGAGCAGTGGCTCCTACTCCCTATGTGTGCAAGATCAACACCTTCTAGCTGCATTCCATGAATTGAGGATGTTTGGGAGGGCCTAAAAAGTGATTTCTTTGTTTGTTTTTTTTTTTTTTTAATTCAGGAGAAATATTGGGAGAGTGGATTTGAAAGGGCACCACCTGTGTCTCATGAACACAGACAAGGGGTACAAGGTGTCTAAGCCACTGTTTATGTAGATTGTCAGCTGCTTTGTCGTGGTGACTTTAGCAATTCTCTCAACCCATCCTATTCTTTCTTACTGGTTTTTTTCCCCCCCTCCACTTTACCTTGCTCTCTAGATTCAGTCTTTGTGCACAACTGGGCACCATAGGATGTGGTAGGGGCAGAATAATGCCAAGCAAAGCCAAAGCCTATTCTTTTCAGGTCTGTTTATACAGGGAGTGAGTAAGACACAGGCGCCACCGAGCACCCCATTGTAATGCACAATGCCTGCAGCGAGTCTTGGTGATGGAATCCAAAACACTGTCAGCTGCTAAACTACAGCTCTTTTGATGACTCTGCTTGTTGAGGATAATTAGACTGGTGCAGTACAGACACACACACACACACACACACACACGGATGTCTCTATTCTTTTTGCAGTTGCAGAGCACATGCTGTGAATCCACTATGAGCACCAGTTAAAACCTAGGGCAACATTTTCAAATGTGAGCAAGACTTGGGAGTCTAAGATTCATGTTCAAAGGTGACTAAAAAACACAAGTCCCATCAGGAGCCAGCAGGCTTAGCACTTGACATTTACAAGCACCGTTTTTTTTTTTCTTTGTATTATTTTTTGAAACTTGTGCTCATGATCTTTCAAAGAGAGGAGTTCCCCTCTGACTTCTGACAGTCTGTTTGTTCAGGAGGTCCCAAGGGTTGGCAGCACCCTCTGAGAGGAGGCTCTTGCATAGCAAAGTGACAGCAGTAATCTAGGGGTAAACTTCCAGAGGGCTTTGTAAGGAAATGATCCAGAATCCTGCTGAACCAGGCCAACACTCTGCCACTGTCACCAAGTCTCCAAGGGATGGAGAATAATCAGCATCTTATACAAACAAGGCTCCATTCAAATGGTCCATGCTGGCTATCCAAAATCAGGAGTTTCTCTAGTGAGTCTTTGTCTTGAGAATCTCATCAGTAAATTTAAACTGGCTCCTGACAGTAGTATCAGGTCTGTGAAGTGAGAGACAAAAAGGGACAGAAAAGGAAAAGATAACGCTGGTATCTGTAGCATTCAAAACTGATAGGTAGCTTTAAAGGGAGTTGCATACCAAGGATCAGGTGATTAACTACTTGAGTTTTTGACACAGGAGGCACAAAGTAATTTTTCAGGCTCTGGCAGTGACATACTGGATCTGGTTGCACTTTTTGAAGGTTCCTTCCTTCCTAGTGCAGAGGGTAGGATCAGGATCTTTGCTCCAAGACAAATAAAAAACAACCCTCAGAGAGACAGAAGTGTGAGCAAATGTTTTCTTGTCACCATGTCATTTTAATATCAAAATGAATGGAGTACTCAGGGACCAGGAAACTTCCTGACATCTCTTAACAGTGTTTGCCAAAGTTAGCCCTGAAAAACACATCTCAGAAATCCAGGGATTGCTGTCTTCTGGCTGACTTGCCACTGAACCAGGAACTCACTGCATGTGGTGATGCTGCTGAGACACTTAAACATGAGATGTCAGTGAAGAATGGTTTGTGCAGGCACTCTAAAGGTAGGATTTTTTTCTCCCCTGAACACGTGCAAACTTTCTTTCTGGGCAGCTAGCACTTCTGCAGCAAGCACTGCAGTGACTCGCTGACCTTGGCTCTGCTGTGAGCACTCTGTTTACAGGGATGCTCTCCCCTTAAACTGTTTTCTCCATGTTTGTGGCAAACACTTTGTCCATATCAGACCTGAATATCTGCTTGCTCCACTCCTCCCAACGATCAGATAGGGTTGATGGCAGTTATGTATACAGCATCCTGAATCACTGAGGTAATATGGAGAGCCACTGCTGCCATTATCATTTTAGAGCGGGATCTTATCACAGGAATGACTTCTTCAGCCTCTGATAAGAGAAGGTCTCTCTCCATTTGAAAATTTTTAGACCCTGTCATGGAAATAGATGTTTTCTTTAGACCACATATCTAAATCTTGTGATTAAGCTAACAGACTGAAACTCTGCAGATTTAGGTGCCAAGTGCCAGCCCAACTACAGATTTGACAAATATATCTAAGCTTCTCTATGCCTCAGTTTCCAAACTAGGCAGGGGAAATAAAGAGCCCTCTATGATTTATCACTTTAGATCTTTAAAACAAGGAACTAATTGATAGAGATCTCCCCCACACCAAACACAGTGGAGCCAAAGGCACATCACAGTCTGCAGCAATCGTCTCTGGGTCTCACAGCAGAAATCTGCAATGAAGCCAATGAAAAGAAAATCCATATGCAGAGCAGCCATGGGACTCAGTCCCAAATGTAGGCTTGCTCAAGCCTTTCTCCAGTGCACCTTCCTGGCAGCTGCTAACTCAATTGCAGTATCCATGTACAACTTCACAGTGCAGACCTGTTGGATCCCTTCCAGCACAGATGTACAAAATTGTTCAGAGGCCTCAGTGCTGAACCTAGGAATTGTAATACATGGACAAGACTGGTTAATTGCTCCAACTATTGCTCAGGTTACAATGCCTTAAAACCCAGCATAGCCAAAGAGCTGCATACCTCCTCACTTCCAACAAAAGCTTAAACAGGCACAAAGAAAGGAAAGGTCACAGTAGGGAAAGCAGGTCCTGTCCAAGTGATCTGCCATGGAGTGCACCTCCAGCAAGCTCTTCCTCTTTCACTATCTGTAGACTGCAAACAGATCACAAACACTTCTTAGGAAGCTGCTACTTAAAAATGCCCCTTGGCCTGATGGCTGATAGGCAATGGTAGAAATGGATGCATCTTGCTTAGACAGTTTCTTTACTGCACAGACCAGTGGTTCAATTTAAGCCCAAACCTCACTGTCTCAAGTGCATCAGGGGAAACTTTTGCCTAAGCCCTGGCAGCTACACCACCTGAATTTTCTATTCAGTAGCTGAAGATTCTCTCCAGTGCTGTTAACAAACTTGGAAATGCACTGTCAGCGTAGCTTTCTAAACTGTTGCTTCTAGAAACATTTCTATTCATAGACTTCTTCACTTGGGATGGAGTTTCCCTCCACACTCTGGGCCAACACAAGTCTATGTGAATCATGGAAACCCTTCTTAAGCTTGGTTTGGGGAATGCCTATGTTTTGGGCTGCTCCTTCGTAGTAGGGTGAATTTCAGCCAAGAGTATTTGCAGAAAGCTCATACCCTGAAGGCAAGGCTGTGAAGGAACAGAAACCACTTCAAAATCTAAAAGATTATCTCCAGCACTTTTTCCCCATGCAGTTATTTTCCCAAATCCAGTTGAAACCCTAGAGGAATGAGAGACTCTGCAGCCTTTCTGTGCTGAAATACTGCTGTGTTGCTAAGTCTGTTACTAGGCAAAACATGTTTTAGCAGCCTAGAAAACATTTGCAAAACACAAGAGAAGATTTTGCTGTTTGTAAACTGGATCTGAGCTTCTTTTCTTTGAGAATAATGAAACTCTTCATACTCCAAAATTCTCACAGTTACTGGGAAACAAAATCAAACTGGTTTGGTTCCATTCAGGACCAAGGGAAATGGGCTACAGCTTTGTGAATTAAGTCCTCTTCATGCCCATGAATGCAGAGTTAAACATAGGTGGTCTTTTGTGGGAAGGAGGAAGGAGTAAATGAGTAGTATAGGAAAAGCAGTGAGGTTGATTCATGGTAAACTGTACAATATTCCTGTGTATCCCATTTTTATGAGGGGGAAGTGTTTGCAATCATGTATAGTGCCAGCAGATCCATCCAGGAGCACAACATTATGCATTGAACCGAGACTGTGGACCTGTCTGTAGAAGATGGTGCCCCCTTTTCAGGCTGAGATGATAGGAAGGAACATCAGGTCAGTTCTGGAAAGCTTTGCCACCTGTGTTGAAACAGAGCTCATCTCTTACACTTATCACTGAGAGCGTGGCAACCAAAAAAAAAAAAGGATGCTGACTGTAATTTAAGTGGTGTGTTTATGGGCAGTGATTTACCCAGCTTGAGTAATGACAGGAGCCAGAGAATGCTCTTTATTTTTCTAGAGGTCTGGATCTCTTCTTGAAACAGTAGCTTGGGGCTGTGGTTTGAATGCAGAATTGTATGCAGAAACTTAAGGAACATTTCCAGTTTTATAGGTTTGTATATTCATGCACATATGTGCAGCCAGAATTAAAACAAAGAAAAGAGACTTTTGGTTTTCATGGTAGAATTTTAACTTTCTGGTTTGGGAGGATGTTTTGAAGAAGCTTACATTCTGACAAGAAACTTTTAAAAACTCTGAATCACTCACAGATTCTGGGGCCACGCTGATTTCTGCACCATTGAGGCCACAGGATTTCAACTGCTTATCTCTGTATTAGCTCCAAGAGTTTAATTTTGGGGCAAAGATCTTTTTTCCTCCCAAAAGAAACTGCAGTCCATCACTAATTTTGTATGATATGGAGATTTTTAAGTTGCTTGTACATGAATAATAGCTGGAAGGGATCCCCTGTGGTTTCAGTGATGTGTGAACTACACTGTGCTCCACTTCCATTTATTCTCAGGAAGACTGTCAACACCTATGTAGGGACTGCCACACAATAGCAAGAGGTGCTGGCAGTCAGATTATATCTGTGGGTGAAAACACTGACAGTAGATCCAGAAGAAGATGAGGTGCAATATTTCAGGGCAACTGGGAAATAATAGCTGTGTGAAATCTCTGTCCTCTCTATCTACAGGAAACTTGGTTTTGTGTTTAGGGTCTTGAGACACTGGAGATCTAGTTAGACTTTTGTGTGACCCTGGGTAAAATGCTTGTCTCAGTGCCTGCATTGCAAAGTGGCAATCATAACATCACCTTTGCCTGCCTTCCTTGTTCAAATCAGAAGCTACCTGGGATAGGGACAGCCTCCTCCTGTGTGGCTAGACAGCACATAACATAATGGGCTAATTGCAAAGGAAAAAAATAGTGATTATGTGCTGACAAACCTCCCAGCAAAACACAACAGCTCCTCATAGTAATAGTCCAAAGTGATGACATCCTACAGTGGTTTGAGCAAGTGGCACCCACAGGTGAATGCATCCTAAGGTGGTTTGTACATCTCTGCATCACCATTGTCATTTAGAGCAGCCCAGCTGAACTGAGGCAAAGAGACAGACACAACAGAGCTGCTCTTCTGCTTGTGCCAACAAAGGCTTCAGTGAGGGAGTGGGGATGTTGCCATCAGTGGAGCTCTGTTACCTTTGATACCTGCTCTCAGCTTAGCTTAGCTCACAAAGGAAGGATATGTCCTTTGGTGGAGCCTTTATCCCTACTCTCCCATAAAGCATATGCAGGAAGGACAGATAAAGGCTATTATAATAATGCCTTAGTTTGAACAAAGGATCCATGGGCAGTTTTGCATCAACCCTTATGACATTCTCTCTAGGTTTCAGCCTGGCTATGCTAACCATCCAGTAATACCTGGAAATCATGTTTTGTCTTGATTTTTCTAGCATACATAGGGTAATAGTGGCTTGCTCAAAGTGACACAGAACCAGGAAAATAACATTAACATGCGAATCCTCAGCTCTGAGCTCTACCTGCTGTAATGAACTGTAAGCACGGAGAAGTATTATCAAATAATCACCTAATCCAGTTTTGACGAGACAAAAGCTGACCTGTCCATTGGTAGGGGTGTGAGGTACATGAAGTTACTCAAGCTGAATTAGAAGCTGAAAGTTAGGCAATGTGAGTGCTCCTCAGGATGTCAGTACTGTCTCAATATTATATCTGAAAACAGCACTCCTGTGATCTCAGGTAGCTCCTGTGTCTCTTTACCCTGGCTTCAATAGTCCTCTCTGTCAGCCCCCCTGGCTCTAACAAGAAGCCAGGAGGCCACTGATGGCATTTTGTGACGTGCCTGACAGACTAGTCTGACAACTTGGGAGCTTTGTTTTGCATAAACCTTCCAAACAGATGGCCACCACTTCTAAGTATCAGCCTGGCTTGTATTTGTATGCAGCATCTACAAGCACAGAACTGCAGTCCCCTGTTTTGCTGAATTCTCTGCTGTTGTAGCTGTGGCTTAAGGGGTAGAAAGCAGGGCTGTGAGTTCTGGGAGGAGGCTCCAAGGGGCTTTCCTGTAAGGCTACTTCTCAATACCAGCTTGGGGAAGCAAGGTGTTTCCATATCCCTGGTAACTCAGTCATCTCCTTCATTCACATTTGCAGAGTAATATGCTGCCAGTTGAAGAGCAGCGCCGTGAAGAATGACCTTTAGGCAATGTCCTTTGCCATGCTTCTGAACCTGCAGGCCATTCCATGCTATACCCTTGGTGACAGTAGTTAGTTGTTTGTGTTTACTTCTGCTTTACTTCTCATCTGTGTTTTAATGATGAATTATTTGCAATATTTCCAGCAGGTTGGAATAGGGGCACTAACTGCTATTTCAGATCAGGAAAGTGGCCCCCTTCCAGCAGTTAGTTATATTGCAGTGTCTTGAATTTAATACCAAGATAATTTTCATAGACTCAGAAAGGTTTGGGTTGGAAGGGACCTTGAAGGTCATCTAGTTCCAACCCCCCTGCCATGGGTGGGGACACATTCCACTGAAACAGATTGCTCATGGCCTCATCCAACCTGACCTTGAACACCTCCAGGGAGGGGGCATCCATGACCTTCGTGAGCAACCTGTTCCAGTGTCTCACCACCCTTACTGTAAAGAATTTTACCCCAAATTATATTTACAATAAGTACTCTGTGCAGTTGGGGATATTTTACCCCTTTCTCTGCCTTGTTCTCTGTGTTTAACTTTCCCTATCTCGTACGCTGAAGCTTTGGGTTTATTTTTGTCAAATATGAGAGTTTTCCTGGGCAAGTCTATGAACCATAAACAGTTCATCAGCTAGCAGTTAGGTAAGACCAGGGCTGTCAGCCTTGATGGCACTATTGTACAGGTAATAACTAGTTTCATTCAGAGAACCAAGCTGTTTTTATCTCCAGCTCCACTGAAAGATGCACATCTGGTTTTTGAAACGAGCAGAGCATGAAGTCACCAGTCCCCTACTATCTCCATTTGCATTCATTGTACATAACTGCTGTATGTGGCTTTCAATAGATATCTACAGATCACTGGCAGACATACAGAGCCCAGGCAGGACAATGGAAAACATACATCAGATTTTCTGTATGTGCTAGGACAATCTCATGAATCCACAGCTAATATATTTATTTAAAAAAACTGCCCATAGACAGGCTGCAAAACCTCTGAATTCAGACTAGCATCAACAACAAAAGGAAAACTTAAGCAGATCAAGGAATCATCCAAATCCCCACTGGGTTCATTTGCACCCTGAAGTGCAAAGTCCCACTTCAGGAGTCACTACGTTTAAACCTGGGGAGTCATTGTTAAGTTTTCAGTAGGTTGCTGCCTAATTAATTTAAAGCATAAGCACATGCAGGGAGATTACACCAGGGCATTGCTAAATTGGGTAAGAAAAACCTACCACTTTGGACCAGGGCAATCTTCCTCTATTGCTCCATTCCCTTTTCTTGTCGGCTTGTACACGGATTAAAGAAAATCTCCCGGGTGACCGAGTGAGCCAAAGCAACTGCGTCAAGGGCTCCTTATTTTCAAAGTGCAGGAGCGATGGGCTCTGACTGCAACTGTGGAGGCAAAAATTGCCTCCCCGGCCATCCCAAACTTTCCAGGGATGCTTGCGCCGGGCGGTGCAGTCTGGCTGCTCCGGGCAGCGCCCAGGCCCTTCAGCACCCTGCGGGGACGGGACAGGAGGGGACGCGCCCCGGGACAGCACCTGCCTCCCCCCCACCCCTGCACCTCACCGTCTCCCTCGCCCCCCGGAGCCGGGCCAGCGCTCCTGCTTGGCTGCGGCAGCCGCCGGGAGAGGCGACCCAGCGCATCCCTCAGCTCGTACAGCATCCTTGGGCCGCTCCGGCAGCGCATCCCCGGCCGCTCTCGGCAGCGCATCCCTGCACTGCCCGGGCCGCTGCCGGCAGCGCATCCCTGAACTGCCCGGGCCGCTGCCGGCAGAGCATTCCGTGGCTGCCCCGCATCCCCAGTGGCCGGAGCTCCCTCCCGCGGGCTCGGCGCCGCGCCGGCCGCCGGTGGCGGTCTGGAGCAGCGAAGCAGAAAGGCGCCCGTCGCTTCTCGCCGCCGTAAAACGAAAGAGGGAAGAGCCGCGGGGGGAAGGGGGCCGTGCGGCGACTTACGCCCGAGCCTTGGGGAAGCCCATTGACAGCAGGATCTCCAGCGACGAGCCATGTTTGATGGTCCCCGCGCGGTGCTGCCGGTTCCGCCGGGGGATGACTTTGCTGTACAGCTCCTCTTTGGCAGCCATGGCGTGCGGTGCGGGCTGCCCGCGCTGGGCCATCACGCAGCCATCGCCGCCCGCGCAGGGCCATGCACACCCGCAGCGCCCAGCGCCCCGCCGGGGGCCGCGGCCGGGCCCTGCCTCCCTCCCCGCTCCGCGCCCTGCCCAGCCCAGCCCAGCCGCTCGGCCCCCGCCGCCACACGTGCGCTCCCCACGCAGCCCCACGCCGGCACCGGAGCGGCGAGGAGCAGCCGCCCGCCCCCGTGCTTAGAGCCGCCTCCGGGCGGGCGGGGGCAGCCCCGGCCGGCAGCCCCGGCCCCGCTCCGGCCCCCCGAGGGGTTGCGGCGCCCACCCGCTGCCGGCCGCTACTCTGGGGCTGAGCCGCGGCGGGGAGGGAGGCGCGGAGCGAGGGATGGGGATGTGCGGAGTGAGGAACGGGGGATGCGCGGGGCAGGGCCGCTGCTGGAGCGGATGGGAGAAGCCAAGGCGTGCTCTAGGAAGCTAATACAACTGCACAGACGAATGTTTGTTTTAATTTTTCTTTTCTTTTGGAGGAAAAGCTCAGTGCAATATGGACCAAACTACACAGGGCAGAGAGCAGAAGGCAGGCAGGGTGCTGTGCATGACAGTGCTTCAGAGGCTTTCTCCATCACTTGGCATTGCTTTGATTTGGTAGCACTAGTGGTTAATCCAGATGTAGTCGGATGCTCCAGAATTTCCACTTCGTTCGTGTGTTTCTGCATCCTTCTCAGCCCTCTCCAGGCTGTCACTTGGAATTCGGGCCCCGGAGCGTGTCAGCTCCGGGGCAGTCCCTGCCCCTCCCAGTGTCAGGTCTGCTGTGACACAAAGTTCTGCTCCTCTCCTTGCTCCCACGCAAAAGCTGCATGTTCCTGCGGGCTGGGTGGGACATACGTTGCTGCTTTCTTCCCTGTTGTGTTGCAGCTCAGACTTCAGTTTGGCATCATTGGGATGTAAACCGAAGGGGTTTATTTGTGACAATGGGCATTCTTCTTTCCCCCCCCCCCCCCTTTTTTTTTTTTTCTTAGGTCCTCCTCTTCCCTCCTTTACCACACACCCCACAGCCTCCCTGCTTCCCCCTCGTTTTTAAGGACAAGATAGCAGTACTGATCTTCCCAGAGCAGGCTCAGATCAAGGGTTATAAAGAACAGTATGAAATTACAACCCTGTAAACAAATAAAAAACACTAAGAAGTTGTTTAAGGTACAGTAGTTTATGTTGGGGAAGGAAAGCAATATTGGCAGTGACAAATCTGTCACTACAGTTATTAGTATTAGGGAAAACAAACAGCCCATTTCCATTTTGTTGTCTCAGTGAAGCCAGAGAAGGGGAAAGCTCCCAACTATCTATTCTTTCCCCTCCCATGCCAGTTTGTTTTCTGCTGCTTTATCCAGAGGCATGAAGAGAAAGGACCACATGCTGCAGTCAGCACTCCCATGCCACACTGGGGGCTGTGTTCCCACCAGGACAACAGGCCAGCAAGTCATCCTCACACTGCCTGAACTAACAAGCACCATGAAAATTAAAGCTCCAGAAGGACATTGCACAAAGCCCTGCTTGTTCAGTTCTTGAAGCCACTTTCAACCCCTTTGATGTTGCTGAGGCCCTGATTCTTTCGTTTAGCCCCACTATTAATTGGCAAGTCCTTCGTTAGAGTCAGTGTGTGAAGCCAAGGAGGGTTTAATTATGGATTTCAGCCATGGCAGACATTTTGCAGCTGTGAAATTGGGATCAGGCACCTAATCTATTCCAGTTTAATGGAGGAGGAGAGTTAAGGATCATTATTAACAATATTTGTGCTGACACATACATTGCCAGAGGCCCCAGAAGTGTTGATCACTGATGAACTCATGTCCAGCCATGCCGGAGGCACCACAAAGGCACAGCTAGCTGTGGACCTGTGAAAGGACAAGATGAAAATCCCAAGTTAACACTGACCCCACCTCCCTAACAAGCACTTGCAGACAATTCCCAGGGGAATCTGATCAATGTACAGGGATTTGCAGCCAGCAGAAATCCATGAGGAGTGTTGTGTTTTGACTTCACTCAATGTGCTTTCACTCATGCATGGATTTTTGCTCCAGCTGTATTACTCAATCAGGAAATAACAATAAAAAACGTAATTTGCTATGGAAGTAGCTTCCAGGGACTTTGCCCAGATGAGAATCTTTCCTTTATCCGTGGCAGAATCATAGCATTCATTAAAAAAAAAAATCCATGTTATAGAAGGTATAATATTGAAGTTTTGTTGATTGGATGAATGGCTGCAACTCCACTGGAAGCATTAAAGATGTTAGAACAAACCAGAAGAAACAGAAATGGGATGTTACATATCTAGGCTGGCTGAGGGTATTATCTGTAGTCTATTAATGGGGCTGGCTACACACTGGCTTGAAAAAGCATTTCAAGGCAGCAGCATCTCAAGTCCCACTGCGAAGAGAAGTGCCTCATGTCCTTGTGACTTTGGTGAGTGCCTCTGCCTTTGGTCTGGCTGTGCTTTTTTACATGGAAACCCTTTCACTGGGAAGCAGTCCCTTTATATTCCCCCAGCATTTAAATATATGCCTTGAAATAATGCTCCCTCCCACTTTTTCCTTTTTCTCCCAGCTAAAAATGGGAGCTGTCATAGTGATCATATGAGAAAAGAAGAGAAAATAAAAGTAGAAAGAAGATTTGTTAGACACCCAGAAAATTGTGTTTCAGTCCCCAGATTAGCAATAATTGTAGGGGGAAAAAAAAAAAAAAGGAAATACATGAAATGATTGTGCCTGAATGAAATCCATGCTATGTAGTTTATTTTAAAATGCTCAGAGGGATTCACATGAAATCTTCCCTTTTTTTTTTTTTTTTTTTTACCTCCCCCCCCCCTCCCCCTCTTTGCTGGCCTGATCCTACATATTACTGTGTGCTTAAATAACTACTGCTAACCTTTTTCCTGACTTCAGAGCACCAACTTCCAGGTGCCCAAAGCCAGGCAAGTGTGTGAGTTCCTGCAGCAGGAGG
The DNA here is from genome assembly GCF_027791375.1 of Indicator indicator. Classification (NCBI taxonomy): domain Eukaryota; kingdom Metazoa; phylum Chordata; class Aves; order Piciformes; family Indicatoridae; genus Indicator; species Indicator indicator. The sequence goes on along the minus strand of NC_072043.1, from coordinate 3,520,371 downwards.
CTTGTCCCTGTTCTTGGTGCTCTTCTAATTTTTTCCTGAGTGAAACTTCGATATTATCCCTTTACCTACAGGAAAATGCATCCTTAGGGGAATTATTTATATCACTTCCTTCAATGCAACCCAGAAATAACTGCAGGGGAGTGTTTAAAATTGCCCCACTAGACAGTGAGTGGGAGTGTGGCTATATACTTCAATAGGAAGAGGTCAGGCTCCTGAGGAATTGGAGCCAAATTTAGCCATCTTCCCAGCCTGATGCGACCTCCTCTCATTTGCATGCAAAGGGTTGAGCCTAACAATGGCAGCACTCTGAAATAAACCAGCACAACAGCAGGAAACAGAACAAGGAGTTTGCTTTCCTCCTTCCTAACCTCCCTGCCTTAAAGAAAAGGGTCAGATGCTTTCAGAAAGTCCTTGTTCAAGGCTCTGCTTTTGAATTATTACCAATCAAAATGCATTATTGCCCCCGGGACTGGGGAGGGAGGGACAGGGAAAGGGGAAGGAACAGGATGTGGAGCTCTTCCTGGGCCAGTACCTCTTTTGTAGGAGCAGCAAGGCAAAGACTTGTCCCTTCTCGCTCATGTCCCCAGTGAAGAGAAAATCTGCCATAGAGCAAACCCTGAGCAAATGCTGAGCAGTTAAGGACACAGCAAGATTGCTGTTTCCTAGACTTGGAGCCTGGTCTTGCAATGATTCCCACATTTCAACCTTTTTACCTACACAGTTATTCCACAGGGCAGCTTCAGGTGCACCAGCAGATGGGAGGAAGGCTTCTCCCTTACCTTCCTTTGGCAAGTCCATCCTTCAGTTATTTGCCTGCACATTGAAGTGTCCACACACCTTTGGGACTGAGCATCAGAATGTGCTGAATAATTAAAACTGAAATTGAGTCCATCCTCAGCACTTTCCCCCCCTTCTTCTTTTTTTTTTTTTTTTTTTTTTTTTTACTGTTTTTGTCTCCTGATTTTCCCAGCGTAAAGGAAGATGATTTATCACCAAGAAAACTGAACAGCTGCTTCACACTTGATTCAAAACAGCATGCAAATTGAGTACAAAAAAAAAAAATTAATCAGAGCTTTTACAGAGCTAAGACCAAAGAATCTTCAGCAAACTTCAGCCCTTTTCCTGTGCTGTTGAGAATTGCTCTGTGGGCAGTGTTTTGTGGCTGCTTGGGATTCTGTGTTATAACACCCATCTGAGCATGTTTGGAACAACTGCTGAGCCTTGGTGAAAGTGGAAGGACAACATTCCTGAGAGGAGCTTAATCTTAAAACCTAAAACACCTTTGTCCAGATATTTTACCTGTCTGGGCTTCTATAATTGAGCTGGAATGAGCATTTCTCTGCGGTTCTGTTCCACAGGGATAGTTTCCTTCCTTTGCTAAACATCCATCTGCATAGGTACTTACATTAGCCTCCTCTTCTCTCATCACTGCAATATTTGAGTCCCTCCAGAGTATTTAAAAATAGAAAGAGCATCTGGTTTATAGGAGAACAGGGTTCTGTACTTTGTGCAGAAGGCTGTGAAAGGACTTTCTCACCTTTCACTATGTCTACCTCACCTCAAACCTCTGTCATGAGATTTGGGCTCTGGGAGGATTCATTAGGGCTGCAGAACACTCTCTAAGGACCAGAGATTTTTTTATCAATCTCCAGCTTTTATTTCCTTGAGGCTGTAACTCCAAACTCTGCTGCAAACCTGGAGGTGTGGGGGTGGATTTGGGCCCAGGGTTGGTCACAGCACTACTGGCTTCATTCGAGAGCAGCTGGGGTTTGGGCTGGGAGGATCCAAGCTGGTCACAGGCACAGGAGAATTTGCTTTTCTAGCCTGGATTTCCTTCAAATTTGGGGTGTGTTTTCCTCCTTACAGACAAAATTTCATCATAATCCCTTTATTTGTGCATAGAGCTGTGGAGCCAAGCAGGACCATCAGGTATGTCAAGAGGCAAAGAGTCCTTCAGGTATTTCACTTTGAGAGCAGAGGGCAGGAGATGACGTCTGCTGCAGTTTGCTTAACTTCCAAGCCCAGTTTTCAGTGTAAAAGCATGATAAAATAACAGATGTATTTTTAAATGCTATGAGCTATTCTTGGTTAGAAGGCAAGGGAGGATTCTGTGTGAGGAAGGAGTCCTGGCTTTCTTTCTGGATGTACCTAGGAAATGATTTACTGAGCCAACTTTTCTCCTCTGGAGCCCAGTTCTCTTGATTCAGTGGCCCCGTGGAAAAGGATACTCAGGGTACATAAGAGCAGAATTTGCCTACTGGGAGGGATTGGTAGCTTCATTTGGCAGTCTTAGCAAAATGACCTTTTATGGGTCATTGAAACATGAACAAACCACAGGAGAAGGAGCAGTGCAAAGGTGGAGTTCACCTTCTCTTCACCTGTGCAGCACTGCATCCTTTCCCATATTCAGCAAATAGCTGCATGTTTTGAGTTTCTCCTTACAGAGAAGTGCAGCTGGCCAGAGGGAAGTGAGTGCACAGTGTGCTGTGGAAAATGCTTTCAGCCCCTCCTCAGTCACATAGGTGGGACTTGCAAAGGGAACTGCAGCCACTAGTGAGTGGTAGTGAATTTACAGCATTTCACTGGTATGAAATCCCCTGATTCTGGGCTTGAGAAGCATGGTTAGCTGGTTCCTGCCATGGTCTGCTTGCTGTAATCCTGGTCTCTGTAAGAGGAAGAACAGTTGAGCAAAGAAGATGAATAGACTCCCAGCTTCTAGCCCATGTGCAGGCAACATCTTGAGCGTTGGCTACCTTATCTGTTGGATTTCATGGCTGTTTCTGCTGTGCTTGTATGAATCTAGTGTATTATGATGATTATTTATTCGCCTGGGAATGAGCCAAGAAATAACAAGATACAATAGAAAGCTGCTGGGATTTCCCCAACTCCCACACACAGTAAAATATGCTGATCTGCAGGAGGTTGTACAAAGTCTGCAGCATTTCTGCAGAGGCCTTTCTTTTTGACTTTTGCTTTTGTTGTAATTATTGCTGTTTGTTGTTGGGATTTGTTTAGCTGCATTCCTGTCCTCCTGAATGGGACCATTGTCAGATTACTTGAAGAAAACCACATTTTTTTGGTATAATGCTGAAAAAAAGGCAGGGAAGGAGGTGTTTATGGCCACTTGAAATCGTCCTGATTATTTTGTAGAACTGTTTGAAAAGATCTGAAGACTGGTAATTTGCTTTTGTCTCCAAGAAAGGCAATGAGAAACTGAAAGCAGTGGAGTGATGCTAAGGATTGATCTGATTCCTTTTCTCATTTTTCTTTAGCTCTTTTTAACTATGATAGAGTCATTGAATTGTTTTGGTTGGAAAAGACCTCTAAGATCATCAAGTCCTAAGACCTCCGTGGCCATTAAACCATGTCCCAAAGTGGCACATCCACACAAGTTGGATCCTCTGTTTGGATACAACCCCAGCCTTTGAGTGGAGAAGACAGTGAAAGTGCTTGCAAGCAAAAATGAAAGTGATTAATCAAGTTTCACAAAGTTCATTGAAACAGAAATAATGAAAGTGCAATAAAGCAGGAGTGATAGAGATAGGCAACATTAAGCAAAAAAAAAAAAAAAATACTTCTAATGTAGTCATCAAACCTGCTTAGGAGCATAAAAGACCAAAAATTTTCCCCCCCCTGTTTATGCTAATAATTTAAGCTGGAAACCAGCACTTTAATAATGCAGATCTCTTAATGACAGGGGAGGATTACTTTACATGTAGGTGTATGGCTGTTACAGATACATTTATGGAGCTGGAGAGGAACTTAAAGATGTAATTTCAATATGAATGAACATCATCCAACATCCTGCTTCAGCTGCGAGCGCTTGCAATTTATTTCCTATTTAGGTCTTCATTATACGAAGGGCTAAAAGCTAGAGGCTGTTCTCTGCAAATTAAATTCCACCCTATGTGGCTTCCACGTGTAACTCTTTGCAGTCATTTACTTGAAACGTTGCAATCAGAGCATAAATTTCCATGGTGCTTTGATTTCAGCTGTCTTCATCTGACTGAGCGATGCAGCAAATTAAATATGCTTAGTCAAAACTCTAATCTCTGCTAATAACACTTAGCATAAACCTTGCTCTTGTCATCCACAAAGAGAGTAATTAAGATTTACTGGGTAAGGCTGCAGTCCTAGAAGTCTACACATATGTTTGACTTCACCACCCAGCACAGCCTCGTTGGACTCCCAGCAATAAAATTAAGTCCATGCATCAATGTCTGCTGGACTGGGGCCCAAGGTAAGACTTGATGCCCTACTCAACACATCACATAAAAATAAATGTGGTGCTTTGTCAGGGCTTTGTAGTTTTTGTTTGTTCTCCCTTGCTAGTATGAAGTAGGCTGCAGTTGTGTGATCCTGCTTGTGTTTCTTGTTAGGCTTTTGAGAGGTAAACAAAACAAGGCAAGCAAACAAGGAAAGGAAAGAGTTCCTGTTTGCAAATCATTGCCCATCTGTTTCTCATTCCATTTGACTCCAGGGAACATTTCCACACTGTATACACCTCATTTTAAAGAACACAGAGTCTGGATGAAGGTTTTGAGCTTCCTACTTCTAACCTGGACTCCTATTTCACTTGAACCTGTGTAGATGGCCTTTAGCCCTGTAGGAATCCTTGCTGTTATGCTGAGTTAGAAGTAGCCCCAGAGTAATTCAGGACATAATTTAGTGGCCATGGTGGTGTTAGGGTGGTGGCTGGACTTGATGACCTTAGAGGTCTTTTCCAACTGAAACAATTCTCTGATTCTGTGAATGACAACCAAGCTCTGTGCTGCTAACTAAGAGGAGACAGCCCCTGGTGCAGGGGCTGATACTGCACACCTAGTGATGCACAGACCTGCTCAGAAATGGGAAGGGCTAGGAAATGAAGGTGTGATTGCCTGGGTGGTCTCTGTGGCCAGTTCAGGAGGTCAGGGGCTGCTGAGAAATGATGCTCAGGAGCTTTTAGCCCAAGCAAACTGATCAGCTCTCAGCCCTGGACAGTTATGCTACTTCAGAGAAAACATGGTAATGAAGCATGAAAGACTTTCATCCTCTGAGAAAGTGTCTTTGGAGAACTGCTAGGGGTCCTAAAGTGCAGCTGTCCTTTGGGTTTTCTGGAAATGCAAAGGGATCCTGCAGAAATCCTCTTTACAACCTAAAAATCGTTTTTGAAGAAGGGTTTGCTTGACAGAGGGATTTTGAATCGTTCTGTAGCATCATTAAGATGGAGAATTCTTGTGGCTGTATTCAAAGTACAGTCTGAAAGCTCATTATCTCCATTAAATCTGGTAGGATTTCCTGTATTGACCTCTGAAATACTCAATACAGAGTCCTGTTTGGCTGGATTCAGATTCCTGCTCTAGGGTCTAGTAACATTGTCTTTTTAGAGGCATGTGTCAGAGAGTAGCTAATGAGCTTGCTTTAGACAGGGGAAATTATGGATAATTGCAAAAGTACCTTCTTGCAAAAGTACCTTCCTGCAGTCCAGTTGAATTTAACCCTGGGTTTCAATGGCAACACTTGTTTAAGTAGTTGGAAACTGTGGCTGCCACACATCCTGTACTCAGCTGCATCTTGCAGTGTTGTTCACTAAAATGGCCCCCTTCAAGCCATGTAAGGTAAAGGAGATTGTTCATGGCTCCAGGCATAAGCACAAGGGGAAGGAGGAAAGGCTCTCCCATGCAATGACCTCTCTCTTCATTGCCCTTGTGTGTGAGCACAGAGCTTTAAGCCCAGCCTGGAAGCCTGTTGCTCTTTCCCTGCAGCAGGTTGGATTTTGGTGCTGCACTTCCCTCTTGTGTTTGCTGATAATACTGAAATTCCTCTCTGCCAGCTTGCAAGGCATGCAGAGAGCCTCAGGGTTGTCCTCTCGACTCCTGTTTACCCTTCCTTGATTGTCTCCTCTCTTAAGAGCTGCTGGAATAATTCCCCATGCCCTTTTGGATATTTTGCTGAGGTGAGAGCCCTGGCTTTGTGCACTGACTGTAGCATGAGATGATTCTGGCCAGCTTGTGTAGCACATGGCCGAGGTCACAAGAAGATGAGTTGTCCCTGTTTTAACTTGTTTATGAAAGAAAAGGCCCTGTAAAGGAACAGAGATTTCTCCCAAGGTCCTGCCTGTCCTTTCATACTCTGGTCCACAGAGTTTAACACTGCCTGTAAACAATGGCAAAGTCAAGGTCTGGTCCTAGAGCTCTTAAATGAAGTAAGATTGTATAATCTTTTTTTTAGGCAAGAGTTGAAGCAGTGGAATTTTCTATCACCAGCTGTGCTCCAGCACATTTTTCTAGTTGTTGCTGTAAAGAAAAAATTGTGTGGTAAGTGGAAAACCCAGAACTAAAGTGACTCCAGTACATTTCTCACCAGTGTGAAGGAGGAGGTTGGAGCTGCTTAATTACAGTGTGGCTGAAAGAGGCTTTTTCCTAGTTTTACTGTTCCCAAGCTGTTTTCTGGAGGTTGAAGTCTTAGACAACCCCACGGAGCTATTTCAAAGCAGGGAGCTACCATGGTCATGGAGGTGTTGGGTAGGAGGTTGGACTTGATGATCCCAGAGGATCTTTGCCAACCTTTATGATTCTATGACGTATGGAAGTTCTGCTTTATTTCTGAAAGATTTCACTGCATTCTCCACAATATTTGGCTACCCAACAAGTCCAAGCATGCAGTTTCACAGCAGATGGGGCTCACAAGATCAGGCATCCTTACAGGATATACAGACAGATGTCTGTCTTCCTCCCTCAGCTCTGGATTTGACACCATAAGGAAGGCAGACATATGAGCTGGGATCAGCTTCCCTTACTTAACAGCGCTGAAAGGAACTTCTAACACTGAATATTGTATAGAAATATTTTCCAGTCATGTCTTCAATAGCTTGGGAGTCGCTCCACTGAAATTTATCTGTCTCTATGGTGAGATGCAGTTACTTGTTAGGCAAAAGTTTCCCAAGGGCATTTAAGTATGGACTTTCTTTCTATTCTTCCCATACAAAGTAGGTTTGCTTGATGCTATTTAGCAGGCACCATGCTGCTCTCAGCTATTGATTTGGAGCAGGGCCGAAGAGGAAGTTTCCAGCAGGTCAGGTAAAGAGAGATGAGAGCACTTGATTTTAATGCAAGCCTCAAATGACTTGTTTCCATTTATCCTCCTCCTTGAAAGCCTGGCAATTATTTATTACAAACCAAGGAGGGGGGAAAAAAAGAAAAAATGAATGGAGGTACAGTATCTGCAGGCCAAGTGTGTGATTGAAGATGAGGTTTTCAGACATGACGTGAGACCTTTAATGGGACCGCATTAGGATGTTTAGCTCGGATGGATCCTGAGCCGCACGCTGCCTCTCAGAGTGCTGCAAGGTGCTTTGGTAGTGGTGGAGAAAAGGATTGTGGCTTGTTAGAGATGAATTGCTCTCCTTGGAGGTACAGGAGAGCTTTCAGCATGGAAATCAGAGACCCAGGCCAGGCAAGGCAAACTAAATTAACTGGCTGCATTCATATGTGCTCTGATTCAGTCTGGGAGTCAGCATTCAGCCTGCTCGTTAGTCTCACTGAGTCTGGACTGAAGATTTTATGCTGCCTGCCTTAGATTTACCCCTGTTAAAACAGGAGCATGCTTCTGACCAGGAACAGCTGCATTTCAGTGGTGAGGCATACAGGATTACAGTGAGCTGGCTTGTTCTACTTTGGGTGCTGAGTCTGGATTATTTCTGTGTGAATGGGGAGTTTGCAAGAAGTCTGTTGGAAGCGAGGAGGCGCCGCAGGAGGGGCGAGAAGGCACAAAGCAGGTTGAAGGATGCAAAAAGTTAACTTCTGTGCCAAGTTCTGCAGAGGTGTCCAGTTGAACAAGACATGGGGAATCAGGCACTCAGCAGAGACCAGAGCTGTGCTATGGAAAGAGCTACAACTCTTTTGGTGAATCAGATCTTCCTGGCTTCACAGAGTGGAAGTTCACAGTAATTCAAACCGAGGTTTTGTTTGTTTTTCTTTGTGGAGCTTCACCAAGTCTCATTAAAGTTCCTGTAACGTGGTCTTATTAAAGCATAAAGAAGAGAAGAAGCCTTTTGAGGTGGGAAAATTTCATTAATCAGCTGGTAATTCTGGGTGTGGGTGGATGGTCCTTCCATTGGAGAGGAGGCTGTGGCGTTTAGAAAGCTCATTTGTAGTCTGTGGTTATAGCAAATGCTGACATTGTTTTGTGAGGTACAGATTAGTGTCTAATGGCCACTCCACTTGTGGCAGAAATTGCTGGGAGTAGAGAGATGGGTTGAGTGTGCCTTTAAAAGCCTTGAGTTTTAGGTGCTGAACTAGCTGCTGGGCTGGGCTGGTGGGGTTTGGGATTACTGTGTAATCAGTGATAGGATCTCAGCCTGCAAAACCTACCTGAGACCTGAACGTCATCCTCCAAGTGTTTTCTAGGAAGGTTTGGGAAGTTTCTTTCTGGATGGCCCATGGAAGATCAGTGGAAGCTTCTCTGTAATTTCTACTCATGTCTAATTGGCTTTGGATCAGGATTCTGTGCTCTGTCCTGGGGTCATCAAGTCAATGTCTGGTTTGTCAGCATTGCTGTGTGTAAATTCCTGCATAAAACCAGAAGTTTGCTCACTTGTGCAGTTCATGAGTGCAGTACTAGAGAATAGTATTAGAATCATAAAATTGTTTTGGCTGGCAAAGACTCCTAAGATCATGGAGTCCATCCTTAGACCTAAGACCACCGTGGCCATTAAAGCATGTCCCCCAGTGCCATGGCTACAGGTTTCTTGAACACCTCCAGGGATGGGGACTCCACCACCTCCCTGGGCAGCCTGTTCCAGTGCCTGACCACTCTTGCAGGAAATAATTTTTTTCCTAACATCTAGTCTAAATTCTTTGGAGCTGTGAGTTGGCATGGGGTTCATGGCACTTCCAAGGTGCTGCTCTTTCCTCTGTAACATCAGGGCAGCACACAGGAGCTCCTGCACACCATCCTCAGCAGAGGATCCCCTTTCTAAGTGACAGCTCTGCTGCAGAGGCTGGATTTGGCTGGGCTCTTCAATTCCTGGCTGCAGTAATTCCAGCCTGGCACATCAGTGTGGATGTGCGGTATATGGGAATACAGCCAAGGCACTGGGCTGCTCCAGCCTGGAGCATTTTGGGAAATGGGGAAAAAGAAGCAGTTTAGCACTTACAGCTCTTTATGCTGTGGCCTTCTCCCCCGTTGTATGGACCAGGTGAATCTATAGTGAAAGGAGCACCTGGAGAATTACTTTTATTTTTAAAGAGAATATAGCTTTTTGCCCCCTCTAGTGGGTACACCTCGTATAGAGCCTGCAGATCCTCCTGGTGTTTTAATTGTAGCATTCAACTTATCCAATGCAGCTGTCAGTCCCCTGTTCTAGCTTTACCTTCTGGCTGTTTAAGCAATACTTGTACATGTTAAATGCACAGAGAGAATTCTCACACAGAGGAATAGCTCAAGCAGTAGTTATTGAAGGAAGTGGTGAGAGGTGGGAGTTGGTCTCTTCTCCCTGGTATCAGGTGATAGGAGAAGAGGAAATGGCCTGAAATGGTGCCAGGGGATGTTTAGGTTGGAGATTAGGAACAGTTTGTTTCCTGCAAGAGTGGTCAGGGATTGGAACAGGCTGCCCAGGGAGGTGGTGGAGTCACTTTCCCTGGAGGTGTTCAAGAAACCTGTGGCCATGGCACTTTGGGACATAGTTTAATGGCCATGGTGGAGTTGTGTTGATGGATGGACTTGAAGATCTTAGAGGGCTTTGCCAGCCAAAACAGTTCTATGATTCTATGACCAGGGCACATTTTTAGAGTAGCTGTTTTTGTATTGGTACAGGATGTTGTTGGGTTGGAGAGATCCTTTTCCTCCCTTGCCCCTTTTGCATGACAGCTGTTTCCCACATGGGGAAGATCTCACCTCTAAAAATGTAATGTTGCAGTTTTAAATGGTGCAAGGGGACTCTTCAGTGTGATGAGCCTGCTCTTGACACTTCTGAGAATAAAAAGAAAATACTTAAATTCTTAACTGTGAAGCAAATTCAATTAGATCCAAGTATAAAAAAAGCTTGACCAAAATTAACCTTGCTTTTTGGGGGGTGCCATAAGTGCTTAAGGTCTGAAATGCTCTATCTGACCTCAACATTGTTTGGTATTTTGCAATACTATTATGGAACTGACATTCAAGACCTGAAGGCTCCTCTGTGCCACTGACTCCTTCCAAACTTTGCTATGCAGCTCCAATGATCCTGTGCTCCAGAAAACTCCTGGCAGGACAGTCTGTAGCTGAGCCAAGATGTGAGTTGTATGGCAGCTCTGCCTTCTGCCAGGAGGGGAAAATCATTTTCAGACCTCAGCAGAGGAGAAGGATATTTCTCACAAGAAATTTTGTATAACAAGTTTAGCTTCTGGGCCAAGGAGGTCACTTTGTACCGAAGGACCATCTGGCCTGAGGATCAGTAGAAGGTTTTAGATGGAAGAAACTGCATGAGCACTGTGATGCAGGGGTTGAGAGCAGTGTGATGCAGGGGTTGAGAGCAGTGTGATGCAGGGGTTGAGAGCAGTGTGATGCAGGGGTTGAGAGCAGTGTGATGCAGGGCTTGAGGGCAGTGTGATGCAGGGCTTGAGGGCAGTGTGATGCAGGGCTTGAGGGCAGTGTGATGCAGGGCTTGAGAGCAGTGTGATGCAGGGCTTGAGGGCAGTGTGGTGCAGGGGTTGAGGGCAGTGTGATGCAGGGGTTGAGAGCAGTGTGATGCAGGGCTTGAGGGCAGTGTGATGCAGGGCTTGAGGGCAGTGTGATGCAGGGGTTGAGGGCAGTGTGGTGCAGGGGTTGAGGGCAGTGTGGTGCAGGGGTTGAGGGCAGTGTGATGCAGGGGTTGAGGGCAGTGTGATGCAGGGGTTGAGGGCAGTGTGATGCAGGGGTTGAGGGCAGTGACTGTCTTATTAGTGGCTGTGGGTTAGGGTTAGTACAGCTTCACTTCCTGAAGTGTGTTAAGGACCCTGCTGTCACTCAAAAGTGACATGACCTGCAAGGTTCTGAGATGCTTGTGAGAACAGAACTAAAGCTCTTAGTTCAGCTGTGAGCTTTCCAGGGCTTCTCTGCTCTGTTAATGCCTCAGTAACACTTGCAAATCAAGCATTCTTCCTACCCAGCAGCATGCATAGAGGCTGTTGCATACAGTGGCCAATTCTTTGTCTCTTGATTGTACCAAGTGGGAATATTTCCTACCTTATAGAGATTGAGTCTTAATTTAATACATGTAAAATATTATTCTAGCTCTTGGATAAAAAAATATCAGAGTAGTGAGGGAACAATTATTATTTCATTTACTCTAATATGCTAAAGGAGGTTGTCTTCTTTCAGGCATCCTTCAATCTGGTTAAGTAGTGGAGACAATACACCATGAGGGTAATATCAGTGTTTCAAGTAGGAAAGAGCTAAAGCAGTGAGGATTTACCATTATAAAGTGCAGTAACTCTGAATTTGTTCTGGTTATGCTAATCCTTCCTTGCTGCTTAGGTTAGGGCCTCCTCATCTTTAGAAAGCAGTAATTTGCTGACAATGACCTGTGCTGAGGGTGGCATTTTCAATTGTTGCCTGTAGGAATAGGAAACAGAAACAACAACATTAGGTCTTTAGAGGATGAGACAATTTTATACACAGACCCTGGGTACATCCTGCCCTTCCCTTCTCAGATCCTGTGCTCACGTTTCAGTTGTCCCAAGGCTGATTATTGGAAGGTATGCTGAGCACACAGCCAGAGCATCCAGCTTTCTAGTCTATGGAGTGGAGAGCAAGATCAGACGAGAGATGAGCAGCACACAGAGAAGGGTTTTGTTTTACAAGGATCTTAGGAACAGCCTTGCAAAACTGTTCTCAGGGCTGCTGGAACTTGGACCATCCCCTGAGCAGCTCCAGCCTGGAGAGGAGGGACATGAACCTCCCATTGTGTGGAGTAAAGGGGAGTGGGGTATCCCCTGTTAGACTGGGTATGAAGTTTATTGTTTGGTGAGAGGCACTCTTGTCAGATTCCCTGTATGCTAATTTGTGACTGTGTCATGTGTTTTCTGTGCATCCCCAGGCACGGACAAAGCACTCTGTGCTTTGCTTACCTGGCTGGCACAGGTCTGAGACCAATGATTAATAAGTGGTTGCAAAGGGCTTTGAGATCTCTGGATGGAAGGAGCTATAGAAATGCAAACTATTATTATTTTCTAGGTCAGGGGAAGAAAGCAATTACTTGTAGACCAGTAATTTTCTTTCTTTCTTTTTTTTTCTCCTTTTTTATCCTTGCAAATGAATATGAATAGAGGATAGCAGCAATTACACTGATGGAATGGAAAAAGACTTTCCAACTTCTCTTGGACTATTTTACATTCACTTTGAATTCCCTTTGAGCTTGAGAGTTTAGTTTTACCATGGTGTAACCTCTGTCTGAGCAAATCCCTGTAGTTTCTGTGTCCAAGGCTAGAATGACAAAGCATGGAAGGATCTCTCTGTACATATCCTGTTCCTTCATTCTTCCCCAGCACTGTCTGGGGTGACTGTGGTCACACAGGATGCTTGGACTAGAGGGGCTATTGATCTCTTGTGCAGAGTGTCCCCTCCATGTACACACCAGCAGCACTTCTTTGTCTGCATTGTGTCTCTTGGGAGAAACAGATGCAGCATCTGATTTGAGCTTCCTTCATATCAAACAACCATAGCTAGGACATCTTCCATGCAAAGCTAACTCTTTTCCTGCACTGGATGTTTGAGGAAGGGAAGACAATTCAGCCTGTCTTAAGGTTGTTTAGCAGTAGCTGCTGGTGTCTCTGTGTTAGGATGTGTCAAGAAACTGCTCACACGTGGGTGGGATTGCAAGCCATTATCTAATGGAAAAAGTGGTAGACATCTATGGCTGGCTGGAATTCAGAAATGACAGGCTGCCTAAAGAAGGCCTGAGATTTTACCACTTTTTTTCATCCAGTTGTGAGGCTGAGCCATGATTTTCAGAAAACTTTTGTAGGGCAGCCTCCTTGAACAGAGCAGCTGCTGGCACAGTGGGCCAAGTTCTCACCTGGGATGGGAAAGGCTCCAGGCCAAGTCTGGGCCAGAAAAAAAAAGAAAAGATCAGAACCTAAACATGGCATTTTCCAATAACAGACCCAATTACAAGGTTATTTAGCTGGATTTAGAAGTCAGTGTCTCTCTGAGACTATCCTGTGGCATGGTCCCAACAGAGAATATCCAACCCAACATCCTTCACACCTGTTACCTGTTCAGGCAGCTATATCAAAAGTCTGCAAACCTGAAGGAAACAACAGAACTAGTGGAAAAGAAATAAATTCTCTGCTTCACAGCACCACAGATTGGGTCAGCTCTGTTGTAGGTAATTTCTTGTGTTTGTGTCCAGCCCAAAGCAGGCTTAGAAATGTCAGCATGAGGTAGCTGTAAAATTGGTGCAGGCAACCACAAATCCTTTTGTCACAAGTGTTGCAGGTTGTCTTTGGGTCTGTCACCTGAGGTTGGAGATCTGTTGGAACAGGTTTGCTTGCAGTATGTAACGAGATATTGTCTGATCTTGGGAAGTTGAATATAAGCAGCTCGGAGTGGTAGGCGCAGCAGAAGCAAGTTGCTGGTGGATAGATGAGGAGCACAGAGGTGGCTGAGGATTGCCACTTGAAAGATAGAATGGTGGATATCTTTAAAGCCTGGTCCTCTGGGATTTATTCAAGGTCATGCAGGGAGTTTGTAGCAGAGCCAGGGCCTGCATCCAGATCTGCTGACTCTCGGTGTGGTGCCTTGAGAATAAAGGCTATCTTTCATCTAAATTAAACCCCTACAATTTTAGAGAAGCTTCAGGGCCTCTGTCTAATCTATTCACACAGCATTCATCACCATGGCATCTAGGTGCCACTCTCCTCATCTCTTAACCTTGCCAGAGTCTATCATGAATATTCTGAGCACCTCGACACGTTTCCAGAGGAGATGAGAACGCCCTCTTCCACTCTCCGCCTCCCCTTTCGCTGTACACCTGATAAACAACCCCATCCATTCCAGCCTCGAAACCCAGAGAAAGACAAAGCACCAAGAGGATGTGCAATTGGCAAATATCTCACTGGGCTCATATTTTGGAGCTTCTCTTCTCCCTTCCCCGTTAGAACTTAGGCAGGAGAACGGCGCGCAGCCCGCCAGCTGCGGGAAATGAAGGCATCAGGCTTTCTTAATTGAATGCATAATGAGTTGACTGGCAGGTTTAATTAACAAAACTCATCCTGTCTGTGCACCTGGAGGTGAAAATAAGTTTAATCAAGAGGAGTTGGCAAGTGCCAACAGCTCTGTCATGGGTTTGGGTGTTTCATTGGCTTTTGTTTGTTTTTTTTTTTTTTCCTCTTTGCTCTCTTGTTTTGGTTTGTCTCCACCAAGCTTTGTGTTTGCAAAAGTAGCTCTGGGTGCTGATTAATTATCTTTTGCTCAAGATTGATGAGTTGCTGCAGCCTGCCTTGTCATGAGAAATACTGCTCCTGGAAAAGCTGCACTGAAAGCTTTAATAAGCAGCCTGCCTTAGATAAACTACTTATGGCACACATTCAGGGTGCCTGAATGTGGCCCTATCGCTGTAACCCTTGAGGACCTCATCCATGTGAGGAAAATGTGTTCTTAAAATGTGTTGGCTGCCATATTATTGGTCAGAGAAGCTGGATTCCTGGTGGAGACAGTGGGGTGTAGCTTGCTTAGAAGTTACAAGATTAAGGCAGAAACCACAAGAAATGTAGCTACTTAGGTTGAATGGCTTGAAATCAAATTGAATTGCTTGAATGCCAATTATAGCATCTTTGGTGGGACCTCTGTGTTAATGGACAGTCATAGGTAAAAGGTAAGGAATGCCTGTCTTCCTCCTGGAGAAAGGGCTAGTGGATACATTCTCATGTGTAAGGACAACCTGTGCTGTTATTCCCTCTGCCTACAAGAGAGGATCCACGCTATCTCAGACATCCACTTTGGCCCATCTGAATCCAAGCTAAAAGTGCAAACATGGGAAGGTGGAAATGGAGAGAGATCTCAGAGATGACTATTCATAGACTCATAGATTCATAGAATGCTTTAGGTTGGAAAGGACCTTTAAAGATCATCGACTTTCAACCCCCTGCCATGGGCAGGGACACTTTCCACTAGCCCAGGTTGCTCAAGGCCTCATCCAATCTGGTCTTAAACACCTCCAGGGAGGGAGCATCCACAACCTCCCTGGGCAACCTGTTCCAGTGTCTCACCAACCTCAGTGGAACAGGTTGCCTATGGGCAAATGCATCTCCCTTGCCTACCAAAATGGGCCCCTGGACAGCTGAGGCCTCTGGGTGTACCTGCAATAAAGCTTCTGGAGTCCCTCGTTCCTCACCCAGCATGTGGAAGGTATCTACCAAGCCAAGTTCTAGCAAAGGTTGTGGGTGTTCTCCGGGGAGGTTAATGCATTCAAGCTGTCAAAATATTCTTCCTGCTGTTCACCCAGTTAACATGCCCTCTCTTTCTTTTGCCTGAAAAGGCATTTGCCATGGTATTCTAATAGATGGTCTGTGTTCAAGATGCTAGTGACAGCTGTTGTATGACTACAGGAAGGAAATTATGACTCCCTAATGATAACATGTCACGGCACGTCTCTTGCTTTTCTCTTCCTTTAGACGTACACCACTTCTGCCAATGGCTCCGTCACTGCACACATGCAGCTAATTGTGTATCAGTGACATGTGTACCATGTGTTGAGAGCAGGGCTTTAAAAAGGGATCTTCTGAATGCTTCTACCTTCTCTCTAAACAACAGGGAGCTGGTGGTGAAGATGCTCCATATGGGAGCCTGATCTGTTGAACTTTGGGATGCTTCGTATCCGAACATCACTGTCTGGCTACAAAGATGCTCAGCTAAGGAGGCAGCGTTCAGGGTGATGAATGTGTGCCTTCAGATGTACTGTCACTTAAATCATGGAATCATGGAATTGTTAGGGTTGGAAGGGACTTCAAGGATCATCCAGTTCCAACCTCCCTGCCATGGGCAGGGAGACCTCACACTAGATCAGGTTGCTCAGAGCCACATCCAGCCTGGCTGCAAAAACCTCCAGAGATGAGGCTTCCACCACCTCCCTGAGCAACCTGTTCCAGTGTCTCACCACCCTGCTGGGGAAGAATTTCTTCCTAACATCCAATCTGCATCTACCCATTTCTATTTTTGTTCCATTCCCCCTAGTCCTATCATTACCTGACACCCTAAAAAGTCCCTCCCCAGATTCCTTGTAGGTGTCTTATAATACCTTCTAGCCTTACCCTGATATCTTTTGAAAGGACTGTTGGTGTTGCAGAATGAGCCTGTTAAACACATGGCAGTGGCTGTCTGGCCACCACAAGCCTCCCCCAGCTGTGACCTAACACCTCCAGCCTTTGCATGGAATCTTGTTCACAAAACTCAGATGAGAAGTGACCAAACATAAAAGTGTTTTTGCATCTGCTTTAAGGAACTTACTGGAGTGACAAGTATTGTTTAACCTAGTTTTTAATTCCCTTGGTAGGGGAAAGTTTGTGTGCCTGGGCAGAAGGCCCAGAAGGGTTATGCATCATTTACAACCTGATGTTCAAAATGAGGGGTAGGCTGGGGAAGGGAAGGAGTGAAAATGTAGGTTTTTAATTCTCAGCTCAGCAGGAGCCACTGCTCTGCACAGGGGCAAAACCCAACTGATTAACTGCTTCTGGCAAGGACAGCAGTTCTTGGTTCCTCTTGCTTTGGGTTGGCATGGAAGAGAAAGTGTCTCTTCCCTCTGGCAAATTGCTCTATCAGCTGAGCATACCCTCTGTATCTGCAGGACCTTGTCAGGTTTTGGGGTCACCCAGAGCAACCCAACAGGTATAATTGTGCTCTGTAACACAGTGGTTCCTGTTCATGTCCCCTTACATCTAGGAGGCAGCTGTTTGTCTTTGAGTGGGGTGTTGCTGCTGTTCAATATAAAAGTCTTCTAATACCAGGCTCTTTTATAAGGAACCCTAAAATATTTGAAACAAGACAGGAGCAGCATCAACAAAAGGTGTCTGGTGAAACCTGGAGGTAGTATGCTCTGTGGATAGTCAAACTGTGGTTCCTGGGAATGTGTGTGACTCCATGAGCTCAGAAGTCAGACAGAACAGGGCTGGGTGCTGTTGAGCATCCCAGAGGGTATCCAAGAATGTGGCTGAGGACAGCATCAGCTGCTTGTACATGGCTCACTTGTGTAGCCAGGCTCACCAAGGTCCTGAATGGAGACTTCCTTTGGGGCATCTGCTGTCATCTTCCTCCTGCAAAGTGATGCCAGAAACCTCTTTGTCTTGGGCTCTTGGAGAGCTGAGGCATGTGTCTTAGGACTGTCACATGGGGATACAGGTCTGCTGTCAGGAGGCTCTCCCCTCTCATGCCCAGCACACACTGTGCTGATGCCAGCCAGACAACAGAGCTCTTCAGGAACAAGCTTGCTGGTGAAACTAAAGCAGGCAATGCTGTAAATGGAGGCCAGATATTTTTTTGGGGTAGGACTTCGATTTTGAAAGTCATTAACATGGTAACCTTTTCAAAGCACTCGACTTTCCTGTGGGATTCCTTGCTTCTTTGAGCTGTATGGCAGGTCAGGACGATTTCTCAGGTGGAAACTGATGGACAATCTGCATTTGTCTCCCAGAAAGGCTTTTTCATATTGCCTCTGATATAAGAGCATAAGCTTGCAGAAGGGGAAAACATTCTTTGGAAGTTGTTTCAACACCTGGTAGCTGTGACAGCCATAAAAACCCCAAGAGACAAAAGCACAAAGAGGATGCCTTCCACACTACTGCTCAGAAGAGTGGCATCTGTGACTGTACATCCAGGCTTCCCCAAACACCCTGACACTGGCAAGATGCTGTTTCTGTTTCAACCAAGAGAAAAAAGAAAAAAAAACAAAACCCAAACAAACCAGAAATTGCTTTAACATTGTCTCTGAGCTATGGATGAATTAATCTGTTTGTAGATGGCTTCACAACAGTGCAAGCCTGATTTTGTAGGAAGACACCTATCTGTGCCTCTGTTGGGGGCTCCTTTTATCTCCACAAGGTGAATTTTCTTCTGGGACCGATGCCAGAAGTTGAGTAAAGGCAAACTTTGCTTCATCCTCTCTGTGGCGATAGACCCAGGGAAGACAAACCAGGCCGAGGGATGTACACAAAGGGAATTTTTCAGCCCTCTTTTGCCCGGGTAATCTAAATAATGAGCTGGAGGAGACAGAAGGGCTGAGCCTGCTGCTGGCTGGGTCGCGGCTGAGGAGCAGCAGCCACAGGAGGTCAGTGTTGCACTGCGGATGCGGCTGCGAAAAGGCAGCAATGGCCTTGGAGGAAAACTTGACCCACAAGGGAGGGTTCATTCGTCTTGGGCACTTCTGGATAGTTTGCCACCCTGGTTTACTTCTGCGTTCAGCAAAACCCTCTGCTTGTGAGGAAAACGTTCCTGAAAGGAGCAGGGATTTGTCACTAGTGTGAAAGGAAAGCTGCCAAAGGAGCGCGGTCCGGATTTGACGCCGCTGGGGAGGCACGGGGCTGAGAACCAACACTAGATGGCTCAGGTCTGAATTGGTGCTGGGACCTGCAGGCTTTCACCTCCAAATCGTTGCCTTCTGGGTTTTTTGTTTGTTTTGGTTTGGTTTTGTCCCAAGTATCTGCGTGCAGCCTCAGGCAGCTGTTTGGTGGAGGTGAAGCTGTTTGGTGGAGGTGAAGCTGTTTGGCAGCCGCTGGCCAGCTGGAGCGGAGGGTGTCCAGCATCCCGGCGGACGCGGCTGCGGCGCAGGTGGCCTGCTTGTTGGCAGCTTCGCTCTAGTTATCAAGGCTGAAAAGCTCTCTATGCCTGATCTCAATTCCTCTGCCTGCAATTTATCCTTCCAGGGTGGTCTGGGGGCAGGTTGGTGCAGGAGGCGTGAGGGATGCTTGCACGGCTACTGTCAGGGTCGAGTCTGGTTGCTGAAAGATTTGCATTCCAGGAGCGTCCAGCCACTGCCTTCCCCCAGGGCTCCCAGTGCTCTGAAGCAGACTTTTTTTAAGGCCCGTTCCTAGGGAGGTCTGACAGCTATTTGATGTGGTCATAGTGCTTTTAGAGAATGGCTGGGACAATGACAGAAGTGAAACTCAAATATTCTCCAGTAGGCTCTGTGGTTCCTTCATTAAAAACAGACAGATAAACAAACAAATTACAGCCCATTATGAGCATGTCCTTCAGTTCCTCTTCAAACAATTTTTTTTGCTGTTTTAAGAAGCCTTAAATAAGAACACAGCTTCCTGAGTCTTTGCCATAAACTCTTGGATTTAAGCTTTCCTTATGTCTCTAGGTCCACTGCCTCTGCTGTCTTCTAAATGTCTGATGTGAGCTTTTAATTCGTTTGGCTTTTCCTGGGGAGAGACTTCATAACAAGATTCCTTGTGTGCAGTCTTTGATGTTACACCACAAAGAATCTCCCCTTTTTTTCCTAATGCTCTGCTGAACCCCCATTAAAAAAAAAAAAAAGAAGAAGAAAAGTTGTATGTAACTAGGTTGAGAGGAAGTGGGGTGACCCATGCAAATAGTTTTTGTGTCTCTTACAAAGGCTCAGATGCTATGGTGATGGGTTCAGCGAAAAGACCTGAACTCATTTAGAGAGGGCTGAACTGAGATGTCTTTGCATTGCACTGGCTGAAAGGCAGAGGAGACAGAGCTAGGGATGTGAAGGAGTCCCTGCCTCGCTAGGTTAATGCAGCCCATCCTTTCAAGAGCACTCTGCAGACCTGGCCAGTTTGCTGTCTCTTTTCTGCATGCTCATGGCTATGCTCTGGTAACACAGATTATAAGAATGGGTAAAACCTGTAGCTCACAGTCTTGGAAAGATGAAGTGAAATGCACTGGTAATCCAGGCAGAATTTCTATTCCTTCAGACACAGATAAATAGCTAGCTGGTTTGCTTCATCTGACAATTAACAGCTTCTGCTTTATTACTCTGTTGGCACAGGGCTCCTGATATTAGGACTCTGTCCTCCCTGTCTTCTCTCTTCTGAAGCCTTTGCCTTTGGGCATCTTCCCACACACAGCATTCTTAAAGCTAAGAGAGAGGGAAAATGGTTTTCTCCATCACAGAGTAAAACAAAGGTCTTGGTTTTTACAGGCAGTGCCTTTGCCTTTGCAGTCTGGATTGCTGACTGAAGAGACAGTGCTTTGGGAGTATTTTGTTTGGGCTCCTTCTTGCATTCTAAAACCAAAACAGGTGCCATGGGTGCAGCATGTGAGTCTTCAGCTTCATGAAAAGGCTTTGTTCTAAGTGTTTTTGGCGAGGAGAAACCTATGCACTGACCCTTTTCAGTATCATGGGATGCATGCACCATGATTAGAAAGAGTAGGGGAAGTTAAAAATAACCTGTGGAGGAGGCATTCTAATGAGCAATTATCATTCCTTTCCATTGACTTTTGCAGCAAGGCTCTCCATGTGTTTAGTCTTCTCAAAAGAATATGCCAGATGTTAGAGTGAGTGACTTGTTAAGTCCCTGAATACTATTCTCACTGGCAGTACTGAACCATTTTCAGGGGTGGGGTGGGGGGGTTTGGAACTATTAAAATAATTGGGCCCTGAACATTCTGACCTGATAACACGAAAGAATCTTGGCTGGCTTTCCGAGGGGTCACGTTTGTGAATAGAAAACTCAGGGAGCATTTGCCAGAACAAAGAAATGTTTCTGCATGCAAAGATCTTCAATAACTTAATCTGAGGTGGAATCATCTGGCTTCAGAAATTGTGCCTCCTGGCAAAATCTGACTTTTGCATTTCAACGTCCTGAACTTTAGTCTTCAAGGCAGCTTTTGTGCTTGTGGGGCTCTGCTCTTTCCCCCAAAGGGAGCTCTTTAGAAATGATTGACGACAAGGCCGAGCCTACCTTTGCAACGTTTCAATGTGGGGAGAACAAGGAGGAAAGCAGACGTCTCTTTGCAGAGTGACTGCAGCCCTTTGGCATCCCCACTCGCACCCAGGAACCTTAATTGGATTAAAATACAAATCTGTATATTGTGATTTTGCATGCTATGGATCCCACCGCCTTGTTTGTAGCCACATTGGCCAAACTCAATGAAGTGCACGGTCAATGTTTGAGCTTTGCCTTTGGTGTCCCTCGGTTGGAGCTCATTAAGCATTCGGGGAATAATAATTCCGGGACTTGAACTTTGATCTGAGGAATCTGGGAAAAGAAAGGGCCGGAAATTGCAGCAGCCTGATTAGCTACCCCAAGTTGATCAACTTTTCTGCCAGATGCAGGCAAAGCTCCCAGAGGCTGAAAGACAATAGCAGGAGTGAGGGAGAGCTGCCTTTGCCGTGTTGTGTCTATGCTCCTATCACTTCCCATTACTGTCTCTCATGCAGATGGCAGTTTGAACCACTTTCTGCACACCCACAGCCATCCAGAGTTGTTGCCCCAAATACCCAGATATCTAGTTGGCAGGGGGGGGGGGAAAAAACCAAACCCCAAGCCCCAAACATATATATGTATAAATTAACCCTCAGTATTTGCGTGCTAATTTTCATGATTTGAGGAATTGCCTGGTTTCACCTAGGACGGGAAATATCAGAATATCTGGAGGGAAGCTCAGCCAAACCTCTGAGGGATGGATGTGCCTTAAAAAAATATGCTTCAGAGAACTGAGGGAGCTCTCTAGTTTGACTCTGAACTTGGGCAAATTTCAGAGGGACAATGTGAATTGCAGCGCAGCAAGACCAGGCTAGACTTTGTGTGCCACAGCTGTACATGATGGACAGTACTTTACCCTTTGCACTCATAACAGGGCAGAATTTGCCCTGTATTTTCATTTTCTTTAAAAAACAAACAAACAAACAAACAAACAAACAAAAAAAAAATCATGAGAATTTCAACTCAAATTCAAATACATGTTGTGGCAACCTAGACTCGATGGGGAACCAGCTTTAACATTCCACTGTGGCTGACTGGAAGTCTTCTGACTTTGGTAACTGAAAACTCCCAGCTGTAATTGAGTGAAAAGTGAAGGGGAAAAAAATTGTTTCTCTCAAAGCAAAGTTTGAAACTCAGATTCCTTGCTTCTTGTAAAGTAGATGGAAGATCACAGAATCACAGAATGTTAGGGGCTGGAAGGGACCTCGAAAGATCATCCAGTCCAACCCCTCTGCCAGAGCAGGATCACCTGGAGCAGATCATACTGGAACACCTATAGGCAGGTCTTGAATATCAGATTACCACCATCAGATTACCTTGAAAATGCTACAATACTGAACCTTCCCTCTATGGAAAGCTTTCCTTGGCATTGTCACCATTTCTTTACAACTTTAATTTCTGTCAAGAGGCACATCAAGTGTCTACCTCAATATCTAAGGGAAATAAATACCCACAAGAAACTACTGCCTAGTGCCATGCTTCTGAATCCTTGGACAGCTGGCAAAGCAGGAACTGGATGTGGAGCTTTTCCAGAAGAGCTTCTGAGGAAGAATTTTTTTTTTTTTGTGTGTGTGTGTGTCCCTGCTAGAAATCAAACATTAAATACTGTAGTTGAGAACTCAAATGATTTGAGGAGAAAGTTCTTCACAGAGAGAGTTGTCAGATGTTGGAATGTGCTGCCCAGGGAGGTGGTGGAGTCACCATCCCTGGAGGTGTTCAAGAGGGGATTGGACATGGCTCTTGGTGACATGGGTTAGTAGTCATGAGGTCTTGGGTGACAGGTTGGACTTTGATGATCCTTGAGGTCTTTTCCAACCTTATTGATTGATTCTGTGATTTAGGTTCCAGAAATAAGACAGTGTGGTGTCTTATGAGCAGTGACTGCAATGCTTCTTGGTCCCTCTTTTTATGGGAGACTCTTTGCTCCCTCTCCCACAAGGCTGCCAGCTTCCTGTCCCAGGCAGGGAGTGATGCAGTGGGCTAGCAAACTGAAATGTACCCAGGATGTTTTTCAGGAGGAAAATCACTGTCATAACAAATAACATTGTTTGAATGAAAGTTTCCTTTTCAAATGAAAAATGTGCTATGGTTTTGGCAAACTCCCATTTGCCTTCTATTCCAGATCCTCCACATTACCACTGTGTGAAGTATCAGGAACTGTATTTAATACCATTTTGGAAGTTCTGTGTCAAGTGCCTAGGTCTCAGTTTTCTTGATGGAGAGGTGACCCCTTGTGAAAGAGCCAAACATTCTGTCAGAGGTAAAGTTTTTGGTCCCTGTGCAAAGCTGAGTCTTAGTTTCAGGCAGGAGGCACAGTGATGGTGGAAGCTGACACTATTCCAATGTTCTTGTTCATATCCTTAAGTCGTTTAATTTCTCCTGGCTCTTGTTGCACCACTTCACTGGATAAATTAATCACAACAGAATCATAGAATCAGTCAGGGTTGGAAGGGACCACAAGGATCATCCACTTCCAACCCCCCTGCCATGGGCAGGGACACCTCACACTAGATCAGGCTGGCAGAGCCTCATCCAGCCTGGCCTTAAATGCCTCCAGGGATGGGGCCTCAACCACCTCCCTGGGCATCCCATTCCAGGGTCTCACCAGAGATTTGTGGAATATGAGGACTTCCAAAGCAGGTTACACTTGTGGCTGATAAAGCTGCAGGAGTTGGTGGTTAGTCATTATTTTTCCCTCAGTGGGCGAAATGGTTACAAGAACCTCCCTTATTGTTGCTAGAAAAAAAGTGGCTTCCTGTGATAGAAAGTCATTTTTTTTTAAAAATAGGAAACATATGGCTGGTCCCTAACAACAAAGTAATATTCAGGTGCTGATGGCATATGCCTCCAGTCCTATTACAGGAAGCTATCTTGGAAATCTGGTGGCAGAGGCTTATACACTAATTTTCAGGAAGTGGAGTAGGGGGAAGGAATCTGAAACTGATAGCAGAAATACATTTCCATGTTTAATTTCACTGGGAGTTCCTTGCTATTCCTGCTTTAAAAGTCTCTGACATTCATTCCCTGTTAGCCACAATAAACAAATACTGTGTGAGGTCTGCATTGCTCCATTTAATTTACTCCTCTGAGGAAAACCTCCTAGTAATTTTATAAAGCCCCTCTCAGGACTTGATGCCTTGCATGATTTCACCTGTTTGTCCTCAAGCTGGCCACCTCTGCAGAATGGAGGAGATAAAAATTGCTTTATCATCATAAGGTTAGAGAGGATGCTCTGTAATTCATCTCCACTCTCCAGTTCAGGACCACAAGGCCCAGGCTGTCCCTTAACAGATGTTTTCCCACTTAGAGTTCTGTTGAAGGCTCTACTGAATCCTTTGGTGAACAAATTTGGTGTGCCTTGTACTGAGAACAGGGAACCTCTTGTTCTCAATTGTCATCCTTCTCTTCCTTTTTGTGCCTAAAGTTGGGATGTTGCTGCAGCATTACCTCCTGCTTTGCATTTGCCTGACTCTTTCACAGCTTGCTGAAAGCTCAAGAGGGTCATTGGCAGTTACCATTTTTGTGTTCAATTACACAGCTCAGGCTTCAGGGAAGGAACTTGGACTGAACCATATCTGGGGATTTAATTTTGGTTCTCCACTGCTGGCAGTTTTGCCTACCTGCTTGTAATGATTAATTACGTTTACCTTTGTTTCTTCAGCACTGAAACCTGAGCCACACCACAGACTTTTTGCCTGTGCTTTAGCTAAAAATGTTAGATGTGCTGTTCCATCACAGCCCCAGTATTCAGGTCCCTTCTCAGTTGGAGCTTGGTCTGTGCTCACAGCCTGAAGTGACGATGGTCAGTAGAACCTGAAACACATCTGGAGATTTGCTGTCTTGGTACTGCTAGACAGATCACAGAATCACAGAATGATTTGGGTTGGAAAGGGTCTTGAAAATAATCTAGTTCCAACTCCTCTGCCATGGGCAGGGACTCCTTCCACTAGATCAGGTTGCTCAATGCCTCATCCAACCTGGCCTTGAACACCTCCAGGGAGGAGGCATCCACCACCTCCTTGGGCAACCTGTTCCAGTGTCTCACCCCCCTCACTGTAAAGAATGTCTCTCTAATCTCCAGTCTAAATTTCCTCTCCTCAAGCTCCAATCCATTCCCCCTTGTCCTTTCATCACAAACATCTTGTAAGACATGGCAAACAAATGAGGGATGTATGGAATCAGCCTCACTGGTGGCATCTCTCTCCTGGAGCTCAGTGGGAATTATGTGCCTTTGCTTGCTGTGGGGCAGTGTCAAGCCACTGGAAGTCATTGTGGTTTTATCTTCATTCACAGAATCTTGCAATTGTTCAGTCTACTGCAAAACCCCCTTTCCACCATCTCCTCTTCTTGCTTTCATTATTGTTCACTTATCCAATTAGTGCTCTCACACCTGCAGCATCCTCTTCATCTACAAACATGCCATTGCCTTAACCCTTTGGACGGCCACAGCTGGAGAAATGTCAAGATGTGAGAAACAGATCTTTGGATTTGGAGTCACTTTTGTGTAAAGAAGCAACGTTTGAATTTGTTTTATTTGTTGGGGAGTTGACACCTAAGCAATGAAGGGAATGACTTTTGTCTGGCAATGAGCTCTTCTTAGGGGGCAAATGGCATGAAGAACAGGAAATGTCTCAACTTCCACCATTAGGACATACACAGGCAAGTAAAGAGTCCCAAGGTTTTTCTAGTGAAGACTCTGAATCATGTAGGAATCATCTTCAGAGGTGCAGTGAGTTGCAGAGAGACAGAACAGCTCAGCAGGATTGATTAAGTGTCTGCAACTCTGTGTCTGAGATAGTGCTGTAATAAAAGTGACAAATGAGGAAGAGGAGTTTGCTAGAAACTTAGCATGAGTGAATGGGAAAAAGGCACAGCCTCATTTATTGGCAATGAAGAACCATCAGCAGGAGAGAGTGAACCTAATTCCTCCCAATTAATTAGGTAAGGGACTTAAACCTTGGGCTTCCACACAGCTCTAGCCACACAGTCGCTTGGTATCTCAGAGGGCTTGGGATTCTGACTACAAAAATCTCAGCATGAATTTTTAATTGATTGGTTCAAATGTCTGCCAGAACAATAAGCAAGAAGAAGCCTCTGAATGTACCTTGTGTGGGAACATCACCATTATCAGCAGCTTCCAGAGGCTTCACCTGGGCATTTTTTTTTTCTGCACCTCCCGAGCAATTTTAGCACTACAGCTTTAAATAGATTTGGGTATTTAAAATAGTTGTGCTTTGCCTGGTGGGAGGCAATGGCTGGGGAGGGGTGGCTGCTATCCCTGCTGCTGCAGCAGTGAGGGTTTGCTGTGGGGCTCTTGTTGGCACTGAAAGCAGAGGAGATGACCAGTACTGGATGGCAACAGCCTTCTGGGCAGAGCTTTGTGTCACCCTCTGATCTGGCTGCAGTCCACCCAGACTCCCAGCAGCCACCCCCCAAAAACACCTGCAGGTAGTCTAACGACCATCCTCCCCTCCCCAGCCCAATAAACAAAGCATCCTGCTGCTAACAAAGAAAACTGTAGTCATTCCCCAGGTAATTTTTCCCTTCTCCCCAGCTTTAGGAAGCACTAAATCCGAGTGGATATACAGTGGGATGAGAAGAGGGGCAAGCAGCAGCACCTTTTGCATTCGTGGTCAGAAACCCCATTCTGAAGCATAAAGCACAAAAGATGCTTTTATGAGGCTGGGTGAGGCTGCTGCCTGCTGAAGGGATCCCACCATGCAGCCACACACGGATAAAAGGATAATTTTATGTGGTGTAATTCCCAACATGGTCTGAACTCCTCTGAAGCTTCGGGCAAAATCAGTGTGGTCAGCTTGAGGTTGGAGTGGCTGGGGGTGGGGGGAGCAGAGGGGAGGAGGAGGGCATCCTAGAGCAGGAATGTTTTTACAAATAAAGGAACAACAACAGCAACAAAAATCCACTCAAGCTCTTCCTCCCCTGACAGTTTGTCGGCAGAGCCTGGGTTATGTGTGCAAGCTCTGCGTGAGCCAGTCGCTTGTCCTACAAAAATGATTTGTTAGACAAGTATAGCCAGAGCTGAGAGCAGGGGGAGGTGGAAGGAATCAGGGTGGAGGGGGAACCTTGGAATGGATTCAGGAATGACTGATGGGCTTGACTGCAAATTTTATCCCACTACTACCTTATGGGGGGGGGGGGGGGGGGGGGAGTGTTGCTGAGAAGTGGAAGGGGGAGAAGCGAGGAAAGGCAAACGGAGGAAGGCTGGGCTGTCTGCTTTAGCATCATGAGATTTTATTTTTCACTGCTAAATGCAAAATTGTGGTTTTTTGATGCATAAAAAGAAAAAATGAAAAAAAAATAGGAAAAAAAGAGGAAAAATTAAAAAAAAAAAAATAGACAAAGTCTCTACTCTTATAAATCCCAGACAAAGGAAGCTGAAGCAGACACCCTAGACAATGGATAGTCCTTTCTTCCTTAAGCATTTGCCTTTCTCAGCAGTTAAGGTTAAGAAAAAAAAAAAAAATCAGAGAAACCTCATCGAAGGAATGAATTAAAAAGATGACCCCGGAAAACGTGGCAGCCTCTTTATTTGATGAGGACTCAAGTTCACAGAGTGTGTCACCAGAGGTGCTGTGATTTGGTCTTTTATTTGTTTCCTGGCAATAAGAACATTCCTTTTCAGTCTGGTATCATCCTCTCATCGTCTCCCTCCCTCTTTTCTGTCCTTCTCTTCCTCTTCTCGCATCCTTTCTCCTT
The DNA here is from genome assembly GCF_027791375.1 of Indicator indicator. Lineage (NCBI taxonomy): Eukaryota > Metazoa > Chordata > Aves > Piciformes > Indicatoridae > Indicator > Indicator indicator. Next base: position 3,492,763 of record NC_072043.1, on the reverse strand, counting down.
CCTCCCTTTTTTCTCTCTCACCCCCTCGCACCCCCTCTTTTTTTTTCCTCTTTGCTTGGCAGTTCAGGCATTCTCACATACATTACCCCTTCCTTTCATCTCTGGAATGACCTGAAATGACCTTTTGCCTAGCACTAGACGTGACTTAACTGATAATAGCAGATACTTGGGGGCCTCAAGCGGTGGCTTGTCTGAGCACGTAGAAGGAGGAAGAGGGGGGGGGAGGGGGGGTAAAATTCCCCTCTTTTTTTTTTTTTTTTTCATAGCGTGGATTTCTCTTTGTAGCAGCATTTCCTGCAAGGTAGCAATTAATGACACTTTGCTGCTGCTCCTTGCCCGTTAGATAAAAATCCTTCCAAAGCGTTCCTTGCAGCGTGTGTGCGCATCCCAAAAGCTGTTGTGAGAAGCGAGGGAGCAGCAGGGGGGGAGGGCAAAAACAAAACCAAAAAAAATTAAAAAAAAAAAAAAAAATCTGTCTGCAAGTGGTTAAAAAAACCTCCACACCAGAAGCTTTCTGCCACTGGCTACCAGCGCTCTCTGCATTGCGTCTCCTCTGCCTTTGTGCTCCCGGCTCAGCCAAATACTTGTTGGAACAGCACAAACGTCCTTCTGTCTTCAATAATCGACACTTTTAGGCGACTAATCTGTTCCCTCACACAACCCCCCCCCTCCAAAAAAAAAAAAAAAAAAAAAAAAAGGCTATTATTTTGCTTCTTAACGTCCCTAGAAGCCATCAGGGTGAAGATAAGATTGCAGTCAGCCCCACTGGGTTTGATTTTTTTTTTTTAATTATTATTTTTATTTTATTTTCCTATTTTAACTATTTATTTGGCTCCACGGCAAGGCTGGGTGAGTTACCACAGCAACGACTCTGAGTCTTGAACATGAAAGGGCTCTTATTGTGCCATGTGGTGCCTCAGAGATACAGAGAAAGAAGGAGGCGGGGAGGAGAATTCCTCTTTAAAGAAACAATAGCCAGACATTATGTGAACTTTTGGGGGCTTTATAATAAAGTTTGAAAGGGGGGGAGGAAAGAAGGGGAAGGTGTGCAGCAGTCTGTGGTGAAAAAATGTGCTGACTTCTCTAAGTTTGGAAAGGGAGGTGTATATGTTTATGGAGATATTAATTAATTAACTGTTAACAAAAAGCTTAATCTATATACACATATTTAGGTATTTTCTCCAACAGATCGTTTAGCTGGTCAGGATATCAGACTGCCCAAGCAGATCAAGGCTCAGGGTGAGAACCCAATATATGGTTTTTTGTTTTTTTTTTTTTTTTCTTTTTTAATGTCATATTTTGGTTTTTTTTTTTTTTTGGTTTTTTTTTTTTTTTTTTTACGTTGTTCTGCCCTTTACTTTCAAGAGAAAGGGAAAGGAGTGGGTGTTAAAATATCAAGAAAGGTACCACAGTGCAGTCTGGATTCCATTGTCCACAGTAATGGGGTGACTGAAACTCCAGACAATGGGAAAACTGGGATAGTAGGGTTACTAAAGGATGCAGAGCTGAAATACATGAATGGCTGCATGTGGCAGTGGGTTAGGTGTCCCTGCAGCTGACCAGTTCAGATTTTCCATTACCTTGACCACATCCAGTGCCCACTCAAGCATCCCTGTGTTGGGCTCTCTGTGTTCCAGAGGGTTTTTTCTTCAGACCAAAGCTGGCCCCATAGCTGTTGTCCTGAGCCCTGTGTTTGGCTCTAGCAAATCTGAGCTGGTATGGGGCCAGATCAAGTTGTCTCTGTTCTGTGGCACAATCAGATGACCACGCTGTATAAAACTTTTTACAAGGGCTTGTAGGATTTTTTACAAGGGCTTGTGGGACTTTTTACAAGGGCTTGTAGTGATAGGATGAGAGGGAATGGATTGGAGTTTGAGGAGGGCAGATTTAGGCTGGAGATTAGGAAGAAATTCTTTCCAGTGAGGGTGGTGAGACCCTGGAACAGGTTGCCCAGGGAGGTTGTGGATGACCCCTCCTTGGGCTTTGATCACCTTGGTGTAGTGGAAGAGATTGGAGCTAGATGATCTCGAAGGTCCCTTCCAACTCAAACCATTCTATCAGTTTATAAATGAATATTGTGGGAGTAACCATCTGTTTGTGAAGTCTTTGACTCAGGAGTGCTTAATCTCATAATCTCCTTACACATTTCTGTCTCTGTTGTGTACAGATACAATGTTTGGTGCCCCGGAACATTTTTATAGCAAGATTGCTTTTCCCCTACCACTTTGGTGCATGTAGTTTAGAAACTTTAAGTTTTGAATAATATCATATAACTACTTAGGATTACTTTCTCCAGCAGAAGTTCAAGCTCTATTCTTACTTAATTACCTGGGTTTTCCAGCTCTTCTTTTTAGAGGAGTGTCACTAAACTGAGTGAAGTGGATTAAATTGCTGTTGCAGGTGAAGGATGAGGCAAATCAGGGTTTATTGCATGACTGCCTGAAGTGATGATGATTGTATAGTCCTAAGGATGTTACAGTGTCAGCTGTCTAAATGTCTCCAGTGGTGGCATCATAAAAGATTTCTGATTTCTCTCATATACAGGATGCCTGAAAGTTAGGCTGAGATCTGTCAGGATAAGATGGGCACTAAACCTTCCTCTAATTCTCAAAATCCATGTGAGTGTGAGATTAAGAATAGAGGGAAAAAAAAAAGTTAGGTTAAGTCTCTAATCTCTTTATCAATAAGGAAAAAAACCCTAATGTGGTGAAAAAGTGAAGTGTATTTGCCTTTGATGGCTGGTCAGGTTAAGGAATAATGGCGTATTATGGGTTAGCAGCCAATGGAGTTATGCCTGGAACTCAAGTGGCAGTGGCCTCTGCTGAGTATTTCAGGTTCAAAGGCTTTTAATGGTGCAAGAAGGAGCCACAACAGAAGAACACCTGTGCTTGCAGTCTGTAGAAATGGCCCTGCACTGCAGAGGTCAGAGCCTCTCTTTCCCTATTGTCCACTACAAAACTCCTTCCCAGGCTCAGCAGCAGCATTTGACTGTTCCCTATGGTAGTTACACTTTGTTAAATACGTTGTCATTGTCTTCCCTGATCTTTTTGTGGCCAGACTAAAGGCTACAAGAAGTCATCAGGGTCCCTGAGGCTACTGCCTTCTGTTGGCACAGGTTCCTCTGAGCACCCGTGGCCGGGCAAGATGTACAGAGAGTAGATATGAGGCCAAGCAAATCTGAGTGGTAGTCATTGCTCCAGAAACTTCCAATCTGCTTTTAATTCTGTGTTTGTGGAGTATCTCTCCCAAGCACTATCCAAGAGGAATCATAGCAGCATATAGTATATGTCAGAAATGGTTATAAGCAACAAATTGACTCTTTTCTGCTTCATGTAGAAATACTTGTTCATTTAATGGTGCACTAACCTCATATTAACTCTTCACATGTGAAGCATTATAAATGGAGCTGTTCTCTAGCTCCGGAACATCAAAGGACAGGAGCACAGAGGCCCAAGAAACTGCCCAGAATCCAACAGACTGTAGATCAGGAAGAAATTATCCTACAGTGAGAGTGGGGAGACACTGGAACAGGTTGCCCAGGGAGATTGTGGATGCTCCCTCCCTGGAGGTGTTCAAAGCCAGGTTGTATGAGGGCTTGAGCAACCTGGGCTGGTGGGAGGTGTCCGTGTCCATGGCAGGATTGGAATCAGACATTCTTTGAGGTCCTTCCAATTCAAACCATTCTGTGATTTGATCCTCCCTGTCTAACCAAGCCAAGACCACATAGAGTCTGCTGCACTCTTCTCTTCTGATCCAGACAGGAACTTGCTTGATACTCTCAGACCTGGAAGCTCATTTCATATCAGACACCAAGCAGTTGTTTCCTCTTTAATCAATTGCTTAACTTCTGCGTGTTAACACCACCAACAATAAGTGATTTAGATAAGCTTGGGTTATTAGGAAATCTCTTTACAATCTGTGGAGTACATCAAGCCTGTGGAAATGGCTGTTAAAAGCATTTGTATTGCTTAGTAATTCAAAAACAGAGCAGAGTCAAAAGGAAATGATGTCCACAGTGAGCTGGATGGGGTTCCTGCATCTCGGGAGACGTGAACTGGAAACTGTAGCATTACTTAAGAGTTTTGACCCCTGAAACTTGTGTCTCCTTCCAACTGGCAAGTGAGCAGTGCTAACCATCTAACAGTGCTGGGGCTGTCTTGCTGAGTTCTCCAGTAGTGCTCTGCTTTCTGTAAAGAGAGAGGAAGAAGAGATTGCTTTTTCTCTTCCCTTCCCTCATGCCCTACCTTGACTGTGCACGCTGCAATGTGGGTGCTGTGGCCTGACTGCTGTTGGAAGTTGGGACTTTTGATTTATGGCCTCACCTCCTCCATTAATTTCAATGCATAACCTTGGGCACATAGCTGCAGACTCTCATTTGTGAGTGGGAGTGGAGGTATTTGGGATGTCTTGAAGTGAAGGCTCCCAGCTGTCTATGTATTCCTCTACCCCAGCTCTCTGGAACGCATGAGCTGGACTGCTTCACTTAACAGCCCAGTGTTGAAAGGGGCTGTGGCTGACCTAGCAAGGCCATGCTGCAAGCAGTGACATTTCAGCACCTGATGCTTCAGCAGCTCAGGTGAGGGCAGGCAGCCAGTCTGAGCATCCCCAGGAACTTGGAGCATTCAGTTTACACATGCTTTAACTAATCAAGTGGAGACAGCAGGCATTTAGGGACCACGTTCTTAACTGGGGCTTATGGTGCAGGCTGAGATCTGTAATTTTCAGGGGCAACTTAGCAGAACTTGTGTTGTACCTGAGAGGTCTGCATCATTCTGTGATGCATTAAGTACAGGGCACTGATACAGTGAAACACACAGGGGCATTCAGATTGAAGGAGGCTGCTTTAGGAGGCAATTACTTCCCCTGCAGAAGTTTCAAACAGAAGGAAGATAAGCTGCTAAAAAAGGAGGGCAGAGATTTCCACACACACCACACACTCCCCCCCAACCCCAAAACTATTTCTATTTTTAAACTTCTTTCTTAGAAGTCCTTTGCAATGAGAACTTTGGGGTTGAGTCAGCTCAGTGCTCTGCTTGCTTGCAGAGCATGGTGTCCTCTGCAGAAGAGATTTTAAAGGTCTCCAATCCAGCAAGAGGAAATGTGACTGCTGTGAGGGGGAATGCAGGTGCCAGTCCCTGCTCCAAACACTTTGTCTTGGTTTTGTCCCAAGGCTGCTTAGTGCAAAGTATTGTTGAACTAAACCTGCTGTGTTTTAAATCCCTATATGTGATAAATATCTGTCTCTCAAGGCACTACACTCAAAATGTACGTTCACTCTGTTGTAACTTTCTGCTCAAGTTCATAGCAGCAACCTGTTTTAAACCACACAGGTGTGTAATACTTTGCAAGTTGCTCCTATTTTTTTTTCTTTTTTTTCTTTTTCACATGCTTCCTGTATCTGAGGAATCTTAATTGTTTCAATCAGTTGGTAGGTAGGAAACAAGAAAGTCTAGCACTGCGTCTCCTTGAACCTTGAGACAGGAATAGCAAAGCAGCAGCTATTTGTTATGTTAAAATCAGATCCTAAGTAGCTGGGATTTTTTCTTCTGAAGCATAAGATTATATTCATAGGTGAGTTTCATTCATGATTAGCATTTAATTGCACAAGTTTCTTGCATGCTGATAGAAGAATTGGCCTCCTCCATAAGTGTCTGAAGCATTCTGAATGTTGTTGTTTTTTTTTTCTCCTAGTATTATGGCTTGTTTCTCTAAATGCTGTTTTTATGTAAGTATTTGTTTAAACGTCAAAAAAAGCTCCACATCCTACAAACACTTACCACTAGGTGTAGCACTCAATAGCAAAGAGTTTTAGTCCTGCTGGCTTTTTTACAACGATGTATTTATAGCAGAAGCACCTTTTAAAGTGGTTTCCAAGTGAAAACAAGACAAAACTCTGCCTGCATGAAAGCTTTGCAGGGCTGTGTATGTATTTATTGCATTTAGCTCTGCAACAAATGAAGGGCTTTCACTTCCCTAGCAGTTACCCAGGTACTTACTTCAAGGTCTGTAGTGATTTGGAGATAGGTGAATTCACCCAGACATGTTAAAACCTATTAAATCACTCGAGGGGCTGATCAAAAGAAAAAGTGTTATGTGCAGTGGTGTAGTGCAGGGTTGAAGTGGTGATGATAGCCACATAAATAGGCAACAGCATTTGCAGGACAGGGTGCTTTGAAATTCATGGGACATAAGACAAACACACCATGACACTTGCTTTGACCCTGCAAACTACTTACACAGGATAAGCTAAGAAAAGTTACCAACAGCCAGAAGAAAGGATGAGGGAGATATCAAGAAGAAAGGCAAGTTCTTGGAATAAAGCAGCTCTCAGCTTTCAGTGGCCTGAAAAGGGAGGGAATTTGTATTTGATGAGGGGGGAAGAAAAAGAAAGCAACCAACCAACCAAACCACCAGCAGATGGGTTTTTTTCAGTAAAAGTTAAAAATCAATTGGTGCAAGCTAAAGCTGTTTGGGAATTTCTAGGTAAAGAAATTTGGATAGAAGAGTGTCAATACATATATATTAAAAAATGTATACATATATACATATATATATATAAAAAAAGTTTTCATTGTGTTGTTTTTAACGACACTTTCCATGACCTGCTTCAGATAGGCTGGTAAAGAATCAAGCTTTTTCTTTCTCAAGCTTGCCAAATAGAACACTGTTACCTGCTACCAAGGCTCCTCAAACCAAGGTGATCCCACTTGAAATACTCCTCCTGGCACCACATTGTTCGTGGGGATGCTAAGTGGGAATTGCAGAGCTACAATACTTAGAGCTCACCTGAATTGCAGATGCTCCTTGGGGGCAGTTGGCTTTGACGTTGTTCCACACCTTTCCAAAGTGCTTGGGGTCCCTTCAGCAAAGCAGTGACATCACAGTACATTAGAAGTTGGAAGGGACCTCAAGAGATCATCAAGTCCAACCCCCTTGCCAGAGCAGGACCATAGAATCCAGCATGGGTCACACAGGAATGCATCCAGGTGGGGTTTGAAAGGCTCCAGAGAAGGAGACTCCACAACCCCCCTGGGCAGCCTGTTCCAGTGCTCTGTCACCCCCACTGTAAAGAAGTTTCTCCTCATATTGAGGTGGTATCTTCTATGTTCAAGCTTGAACCAATTGTTCCTTATCACTGTGCACCACTGAAAAGAGCCTGGCCCCCTCCACTTGACACCCACCCCTCAGATATTGATAGACATTGATGAGATTCCCTCTCAGTCTTCTCTTCTCCAGACTAAACAGCCCCAGGGCTCTCAGTCTCTCTTCATAAGGAAGATGCTCAAGTCCCCTAAGCATCCTCATGGCTCTCTGTTGGATTCTCTCCAGCAGGTCTCTGACTCTCTTGAACTGGGGAGCCCAAAACCAGACACAGTATTCCAGGTGTGGTCTTACCAGGGACATCCACAGAGGCAAGCTGTTGTTCCCCTAGATTTGTGAAAACTTCAGCAGAATCTCATCTCAAATGAAACACTGAGATGGTTCTGTCACTGGAAATCTCAAAACTGAAGTGAGAGCATTCAAGCTGTCACCTTTCTCCCCCACTCCCCCACAGACTGTTAGGAGTCAAACACAATGTTGCATAAAGAAACGTGATACCAAACCCAGAGGTAAAGCTTAGCAATGCTCCCAGTGCTGTAAAATTTGCTTTCTAAATGACTTTCCACACTCCTCTCATCCCACTCTGATTCCAGAATGTGTGCTGGCAATGAAGACTACTTTTTTTTTTTTTTTTTTTTTTGCTGGAATGCCAAAGTGGAATTCACTAGTGACTTTAAATGGAAAAAATGAAATGGATCCATTTGATTCATGGGGATGATGTGTATCCTGTGAAAAGCACTTGGAGCTGGAATTTAAGGCAGGCTGTACTCACTTTTAGCTGAGGGAGGTGATTAAGGAGATGGATATCATTGCCTTGTTTTTAATGTCTTGGCCCTGTTGTGCACCTAGACAGTTGTCACTTTTCTCTGAGATTCTTACAGACTTTTGCTGCTAGCTCCTGAAAAGCACCTGGAAAGTGCTAAGCCTGCAGGTTTGTATGTGGGAACTGGTAAACTGAGGTTCTAATTCTAAGATACATAGTAGGGGTGTTTAGTTCATGTTGGAAGAGCCCATCAGAGGGACAAAGCAATTGTCTTTCAATGAACTCATCCATCTTTGCTAAGGTTCTGTGATCGAGGAGACCACAAAAGCAAACACCTGACCTTGTCTGGGCTTTGTAGGAGCTACAGTGAGATTTAGGGCCCAGCCTCATTCCTAAGGCACTGTGATGTCTGAAAAGTTCTGCCTTTTGACCTGGCCCTTGCAACACCCCTGGTGGTTTTAATCTGCTCTCAACTTTCTTCTCTTCTGATGCTGATATTCACTGCACTATGTTCTGCTTGACTGAGACATCTTTACCAGACTGATGGCTTTGTTGGATAAGGGACCAGCAAAGTCATTAATCCTGGAGGGATTGATAGATGGTGAGTCCTTCCATGCTGGCAAAAACACATCCAGCCTATTCAGTAAGATAGAATGGCTTTTATACATGATTAGAAGGAAAACTCTACACCTTTTTGCCTTAGATCAGAAATTACTAAATTACTAACAAATCTGGTGGTATCCCTCTTTTTTTTTTTTTTTTTTTTTTTTTCCCCTCCTTCCTTTTTTCCCACCTCTCTTTACTGTCAGTTCTTATTGAATCATAGAATGGCTTAGGTTGGAAGGGACATCAGAGATCGTCTATTCCAACCAGCCATGGGCAGGGACACCTCTCAACTAGACTTGGCTGCTCAAGACCACATCCAGCCTGGCCTTGAACACCCCTAGGAAGGAGGCAGCCACAACCTCCTCCCTGGGCAGCATATTTCAGAGTCTCACCACCCTTGTACTTCCTTAGATCCAGCCTAACCCTACTCTTCCTCAGCTTAAAACCATTCCCCTTTGTCCTGTTGCTAGACACCCTCACGAAAAGTCCCTCTTCAGCCTTCCTGTAGGATCCCTTCAGGTATTGGAAGGCAGCTGTAAGATCCTTCTGGAGTCTTTTCTAGGCTGAACAACTCCAACTCCCTCAGCCTGTCCTCATAGTAGACGAGCTCCAGCCCTTGCATCACCTTTGTGGCCTCCTCTGGACTCACTCCAACAGCTATGTCCTGAAATTTAGCTCTTTTCAGATTAGAGCTCAACTCCTTCAGAAGAACTGCACTTCACCAGCATGTCTCTACAAGCATTTTTCACATGCACACAAAACATGTAGCCTTGAGACAGCTCTGTCCTGTGAGAGGGGAAAAATTAAATTCCCTGAGCTCAAAGCTGGGGTTTTTGTGTACTTTGTTTTTTTCTCCTCCCTCAGTCAGTTTCATTTTGCCTGGAATATAAACCCATAGGTTGTCAGAGGAAATGCTGCCTGTCACTTATTAGCCTAAAATAAGACTCAGAAAAAAAAATCATAGCTAATCTAATTTGTGAAATTGAGGAAGTATTACAGGTCAGGAGGAAACAGAGAGTCCAAATGTTTGAGAAATGCAAAAGAAAAGTCAGCAAAGGAGTCTGAAGCACAGCTCCTAATGGCAGTGAAACAGGAGATGATGGACTGCCGACCAGGCTGGCTCAGCTTGTGTGCAACCAGAGTTGGTCACTTTGTCCTCAGCAGAGCTGGAGCTCAGGCTTAGCTGCACGTGTGGTGGGGTCATTCCTGGCAGGTAGCATCCTGCTCTGATGGGACAGTCCTCCCGTCACCACCCTCACCCCTAGCTTCAATCACTTGCCCAGAAATATTTCTGCTGCAAAGAGGCCTTCTAGCAGTTCATGTGGGGTTTCAAAAGTTATGGCTGAGTGCTGTGAGAGCTTGCTTGCTTTGCTCCAATTCATTTATTTATTTTTTTCTTTCTGATGTGTAATTACTTTGCATATTCATATAAATATGCAAAGTTGAGTTTGAATTCCCTGGAATTTTGTGGCTGTATCTTTCCTGCATTGTTTGTAGCCTTTGGCCAGTGCTCTCTCAGATTTATCATAGCAATCACTGTAACAGTTCCATCCAGCTCCTTTTGATTACTTTTGATCTTGCCCAAAGTGGAGTAGAAGAGCAGGGGGATGGTAGCAGAGACTTTGAAAGTCTGCTGTGCTTCACAGTAACTGCTCTGCCCTCCTAGTACTTTGCACCATCTTCAAAGTTAAACTTTCTTGTGGTTTAATTTTTAATGTGTCTGGATTAACTGCTGTGTTCTGCACAGCGTGCCAGCTGCTCTTATTTAGTATTTAATCAAACTACAAATGCAGTAACTCCTTCTCTATTTGAGCAGATCCTGAAGTTGGAAGAGATATTTTGACTGCTTGGTCAATCTTTGTATGCAATCACACAGTTTCACTCAGTTACTTTCCTCTGAGTTCAGATGCTGGCTTTGACTGAAGGTTATCTTCAGCAGCATATCCTAATATTTTACCAAGAGTAACAGTCCCAAAGCAGCTTAAAAATATGTCCAGATTTGAATGAATTGGTCCAATGTGTGCTTTCACTGTACCTCCACAAAAATCCCTTCTGCAGCATGGCTGCTAAAAGTTAGGGTGGCTGCCCTGAGTGGAAAGATGATGTCAAAATCATAGAATCATGGAATTGTCAGGGTTGGAAGGGACCTCAAGGATCAGTCAGTTCCAATCCCTTTGCCATGGGCAGGGACACCTCACACTAGATCAGGTTGCTCACAGCCACATCCAGCCTGGCCTAAAATCCCCAGGAATGAGGCTTCTACCACCTCCCTGGGCAACCTGTGCCAGTGTCTCACCATCCTGGTGGTGAAGAATTTCTTTCTAACATCCAGTCTGAATCTACCCATTTCTAGTTTTTTTCCCTTCCCCCCTGGTCCTATCAGTACCTGTCACCCTAAAAATCCCTCCCCAGCTTTCTTGTAGCCCCCTTCAGATACTGTCAGGTCACAATAAGATCACCTTGGAGCCTTCTCTTCTCCAGACTGAACAGCCCCAACTCTCTCAGTCTGTGCTCATAGGAGAGGTGCTCCAGCCCTCTGCTCATCCTCGTGGCCCTTCTCACAATGCAGGATTGTATCACCCTGCCTTTGAGCTGGACTGCTTTGCCTTTGGTACCAGCTCTGAAGCATCCTTCTTCAACATCCTTTGCTCCATTTTCTGGTACCTCCAGTGCAGTGTTGTGATCTCCTGAAGGCACCTCTCATGGGGGCATTTGTGTACACAGCATTATCTGAAACCAGGCTGAGTCCTTCCACCTGTGCAGGCTGCCCACTTGCTGGCTGAGTGTCTGTACAAACAAGGTCTGCAGGGTCACATTTTTCTCAGCACAAGGTAGGAAAAGCTTTTGCTGAAGTAAATGGGAATGAAAAGAAAAAAAAAAAAGAAAAAGAAAAAAAAAGCAAACCCCAAACCAAAAACACACCAAAGAAACACTTCTTAGGAAACTCACATCTGTTTGTTCTGCCAACAGAGTCTCTGTGGTTTGCTCTCTGGGAGGTGTCCAGCGAGGCTGTTATGTGATACATCCTCAACACCAACCCCACAGCTGCTTCCTTCACAGAGCTGTGCTGATCTGCTGTCCTCCACTGGCTTTCCCTCGTGGCTATAGCACACTGTGACACCTTGGGCTTACCACCTCATAGAGGACCTCTTCTCTGCAGAACTTGGTACCCACAGGTGCTGGCTGATGTCTGCTCAGAGCAGGGTCCTTTGGGGCAGGAAGCCCACACTGGAGCAGGGTTATCCTGAAGGACTGCAGCTTCTGGCAACCCATGAGCTTTTTCATCTGATTTTCCCCTCCTTGTCCCTCTAAGGAGGGGGATTGAGAGAGCAGCTGGGTGGGCATTTGATGTGGGGCTAAGATTAACTGCCACAACAGGCTCTGAAAGTCACCCCTGAGTTTTACCCTGTCAGCCAGTCCATCCCTGGATGCCCCTAGCCTCTCATGGGGCTGTTAAAATTAGAAGCGGAAAGGACTGGGTGTTTCTCCAGACACTCAGAGGCAGAACATGCTTTTCTGCAGTTCCAGCAGGAATCTGGGAGCCCAGCTCCTGCTGAAAACCAATAGACTTGAGGCTTCTGAGTCACTTAAGTCCTTTTGAAAAGCTTCTCCCTAGCCAAAAAGCTAACATTACAGTGAAGAGGACCAGAAACGGAGCCCCACCCTTCATGGTCTTTCTTTAATTTGTCCTTTCCCACTAAGAATTGAAGGATGGAGGCATTTGAACACCAAGAACAATGAAGATGAGAACCAGCAGACAGGCATCCCTTGGGAAATATCCTATTCTTTCTCACTGGAGTGCTTGGAGTGGCCATGAGGAATCGTCCACAGGTAGGGCTGAGCTTGCCATGTAGTAGTGTTGGCACATGCAGCAGTGCCTGCTGCTTGCATATGGTGGAAAAATCATGATGAGTCTCCAATTCCTCTGGGCAAAGAAGATGCTGTAAATAGCATGGCCAAGTTTCAAGCTCTCACAGTAGAGTGGGAAGCAATCCAGGCTTTGCTGGTGTCAGGAAGGAGAGCAAAAATGCATTTTATGCATCCTAGGGGGAAAAGAGAAGCAAAGCTCTCCCAGCTGGATTTGTTAGCTCTGGGAGGGGCAACCATTTGGCTCTCATTAAACGTGGCAGTGCCTGAAGTAACAATAGTTCCCTGTTGGATCTTGGGGAACGTGCGTTGGTGGGCTCTGTCATTCACCCCAGGAAGGACTGATGCCATGCCAAAGCCTGTTTCAGGTCTGAGCCTTAGGGCACAGCTTACTGGGTAAACAGAATGTGCAGGCAGCATCCCAAGCTCCAAGTGGTTTCTCCATCCAAAGCTTGTACAGATCCTTGTAGGCTTTTTGCTTACCCAGGCTTTCCCCAGCCCTTGTCCTGACTCATAGATGCCTACAGGAGACTGTGTTCTCCTTTCTCCATTGCTGATGGTCCATCTGGGAGTCATTTAATAGCTTCTAGACACAGGACACGTCTCTTGTTTTTCTGCTCCTTTGCAATCCTGCCCTTTTCTTTACTCTTTTAAGGTCCTGCTTGAGAACCTAAAGGATGTTTAAAGATCTCATTCCCACTCAAGTTCAGTTTGCACTGTCACCTGGTAGGTCATCCTTCAAAGAAAGCAGTAAACCTGTGTCAGGGCAGAATATGTATCATAGAATCACAGAAATGTTTTGGTTGGAAAAGACCTCTAAGATCATTGAGTCCAACCATCAACCCAACACCACCATGGCCATTAAACCACTTCTCAACCTGCCACCTCCACATGTTTCTCAAACACCTCCAGGGATCGTGACTCTACCACCTCCCTGGGCAGCCTGTTCCAATCCCTGACCACTCTTTCAGGAAAGAAGTTGTTCCTAATACCTAACCTAAACCTCCCCTGGCATAATTTCTGGTCATTTCTTCTTGTTCTATCACCTGATACTAGGGAGAAGAGAACAAATCCTACCTTACTCCAAGCTCGTTTCAGGGAGCTGGAAGGTCTCCCCTTAGCCTCCTCTTGTCTGGGCTGAATGTGAACACTGAACAACCCCAGGTCTCTCAGCTGCTCCTCACCAGCCCTGTTCTCTAGACCCTTCCCCAGCTTTGCTGCCCCTCTCTGGACCCACTCCAGCAACTCAATCTCCTTCTTGGAGTGAGCTGAGCTCACCTTGAGGCACAGGCATTGCAGCTTTGGCATACCCTGCTCTGCGTAGTTTTCAAATAATTCACAGGAGGGAATAGTTTTGTGGACTAGGATGCCCTGTGTGCTTTTGCTTTCCAGAAGCAAACTGGAGCTAGAGTGTTTTCCATTTGGACACAGGACTTGTCTGAAAGCTAGGCCAACACTGTGCTAAATAAATCATCGTGCCAACTGCTTATGGGTAATTAGGCATGAAGGGAATCAGCAGTCTGCTCCCTCTGTAGTGACTCACAGACAGCATGTTTGCAATGTGCCTTTAGCTTCCAGGGCTGTAGTGCTGTGGTGCTTGCAAGGAAAATGGATCCTGAGCAGCACACAGCAACCTTCAGTTACTCAGTAGCTCAATCACCAGCGTTACAGGGAGGACATCCATGGTTGCAGCTTAGTGTGGATAAGTGAAGCTGATGGAGCAGTTCTTTTGTAAGTGCCAGGGAGGGCTGAAGCACTTGTTCCTGATGTGGGTAGCTGTGGTGTTCATGCTGGTACCAGCAAGTTACCATCACAGAGTCACGCCATGATGATGAAGCACACATAGGGTCATACAGACAGAGAATTGTTTGGGTTGGACAAGACCTCTAACAAGACTGAGTCCAAACATCAACCCAACCCCATCATGGCCATTAAACCAAGTCCTGAAGTGCCATGTCCACAGGTTCCTTGAACACCTCCAGGGATGGTGACTCCATCACCTCCCTGGGCAGCCTATTCCAATCCCTGACCACTCTTGCAGGAAAGAAATTATTCCTAATACCTAACCTAAACCTCCCCTGGCACAATTTCAGGCAATGCATGCTCCTAAGGTGTTTCAGTGCTGTGTCTATTGGTTTGATTCCTGCTTCTGGTGGCAATTCAAGCTCCTGGATGCCCTGTCAAATTAGACATGTGCCTTGCTCATCCAGCTGGGCTGCAGAAAGATGAATCCTTGTATACAAGGATATCTAAAAGCAATACAACTCTTTGCTAAGTGAATATGTGTTTAGACCTTGGGTTCATCACTTCAGAGCTTTAGGGCAACTCCTTGCAGTCATGAATAAGATGCACCATCCACCAGCTTACAATGTCTCAGGCTCAATGAACACCTAATAGGTTTAGTTCTTGGCAGAGTCAGTGAGAGATGGTCCAGAGATGAAATTTCAATCTAGCTGCCTGTCAGAAAAGTCCCCTGTTAGGGACTTTCCTGACCAAAGGAAAACTTTGAGTATGAAGTGGAAATGTACCAAAGGGAAAAGTTTTTTGGTGGGTGCATTTGGGTTTAATTAGCCTAACACGGCTGCTTTTCTTCATTTGCAGGAAACTTTCTGTGGGGATTTCCAAAATTTCTTCAAGTTCAGTGTGCTAGAAATACAGCACAGCTTGGTTTTGTCATGCAGTCCTGGCACTTTTCCTTTGATGATCTCGAATGAACACAGGAAGAGCAGGGATGTGTGGGCAGCGAAAGTATTTTTCAAACACCCAAACACTTGGTTGCACTTCAGAGAAAAAGGACCCACGGTGGTTCTGACACCACTGTGCACTAATGACATTGCAACCTAAGTTCTGAGACTCTGTGCCATTTGGAATCCAGAGATCTGACCTCTGCCACTGTCTGTCCTGTTCAAATCAGGACCCCACAGCCTTGTGAATCATAGAAATTTTTTTTGGTGAATAAAACCTCTAAGATCACTGAGTCCAAACAGCAACCTAAGACTGCCATGGGCAGGACGTGGAACTGCTAGAGTGGGTCCAGAGGAGACCATGAAGATGATCAGAGGGCTGGAAAACCTCCTCTGTGGGGACAGGCTGAAGGAGTTGGGGCTGTTCAGTCTGGAGAAAAGAAGGCTCTAGGGAGACCTTAGAGCAGCCTTCTAGTACCTGAAGGGGGCTATAAGAAAGTCAGGGAAGGACTTTTTATAAGGACTTACTGTGACAGGACAAGAGGGAATGGATTGAAGCTTGAGGAGGGGAGATTTAGACTGGAGATTAGAAAGAATTTCTTTAGATGAGGGTGGTGAGGCATTGCAACAGGTTGCCCAGGGAGGCTGTGGATGCCCCCTCCCTTGAGGTGTTCAAGGTCAGGTTGGATGAGATCTTGAGCAACCTGGGCTAGTGGAAGATGTCCCTGCCCAAGGCAGGGGGGTTAGAACTAGAGGGTCTTTAAGGTCTCTTCCAACCCAAACCATTCTATGAATTTATGGCCATTAAACCATGTCCCAAAATATCACGTCCACACATTTCTTGAACCCCTAAAGTGAAATGTGGAGTTACTCAGACACTGAGGTCACAATTGGATTCTAACCTATTTTAAAATGCAGAGTGATATGCATTATCTTAGAGGTCTTAGAGTGATATTGACCCATCCAATGCTCCTTGCTCTCACAATATTATGGCTTTCGTTACTTCATTATAATTCTTACAACACTTTGTGTTTCTCTGAAGGCTGTGACAGGGCTGTTGGGACCAGCACAGGCTTCATTACAAAGAGGCTGAATCTCTAGTCCTGTTGTGGAGGAGAGCTGAGGTGTGAGAGCTAAGTGTAACCTCAAGGAAAACAACAGAAAAGCTGGAAATATAACAAAAAGCTTTAAAAATAACAGATGAAGTTTGGTCAAATTGCTCTTTTTCAGTGAATGTTGTGAGGAGGGGGATTTCTGCTGTGCAGTGCTGGAACACTCAGACACAGCAATATTGTGAACTGCAAACTGAAGTGCCAAAACCAGTCTGTCCTGTACAGGTCACTGAAGTAGACACAGCTCTTGCCTGAAAGCATTTGTAATCTAAAACCCCAGCACTATTCCCACTGAAGGTAATGACAAAACTCCATGAGACTGCAAACAGAACAGGCTTAGGTCCTAACTAAAGACAATTCTCCCTCCACTCCCCCCCCTCCCCTTTTTTTTTTTATTATTTTGTCACCAGATACTCCTTACCTATGACAAATCCAAATAACTTTTGTTCAGGAATCTAATGACCTAATTTTGTCTGGAAAGCTTCTTTCTGCAGCGTTCTTCCCTCCCTCTAAAGCATGTTTGGAAAGACAAGATTTGCAAGAGAATTCCCATCTGTTATTGAAGCATTTAATCATTCTTTAAAAGCCAGCACAGTTTTATTTTCTCTGGGGAGCGAGTAGCATTAGCTGAAGCATAAAGCAAACTATACCAAGTGGAGAAAAAAAAAACCTCACCCTGATGTCCTGTTTGACAAACTGACCTGCAGGTCACAACCTGAGTTTATTGATCTGTGGGGCCTTGTCTGGGTGTCGGGCATGTTTTCTGGACTTTGGTTTCAGCTGCATTCCTGACTTCTGAAAGAGTAGGGGGTGTGGATTTCTACTCGGAGTAACCACTGGGAAGGAAGTAATGTTCATTAAGTGTGCAGGCAGTGCAGGACTAAGCATGCTCAGTGAGAAAGCTTTTCTCCTTTGCCTGTCAAGCCCAATGTTTGAACTCATTCCAGGATGCTGGATTTACTTTCCACGAAGAAACACTACCTGGCTGGACTGCATTTTTCTCTCCCTCCTTAGCCACCGGAAGATCGGAAACAATATTCTTTTGATGCTCAGTGCGGGCTCAGTGCGTGCCTGCATGCAAGTGTGACTCCTGCAGTGGAGAAGGAAGACAAACTTTGCTACCTTGTGAAACGAAGACTTCTTAGGTCAGTAAGAGGGTGCAGAGAAACTAACTTTCCCCAGCAGCTTTTGACTCCTAACTAACGCTTTTGTTTCCTGCTCTCCGGTCCTTTAGCACAGCTGAACTTTGGGAAAAGTTGAGCAGCTTTCTGCTTGTTCAGCCTCTCTGAGAAGGTAAAGTTGTTTTAAGTGAAAAATGTTAGGGGATTTATGGCAGCTGAGCTGAATTTTTTGAAAATCTGAGTTGCTGGACTGATAGAGGTTTGTTTTCTTTACTTTTTTTCTTTCTTCTTCTTTGTTTTTTTTTTTAGTGGTTCCTACAAGCTCGATCCTTTGCTTCCAGCGTGTGTGTGATTTAAAAAGACTGCTCCCCCTTCTCTCCCCGCCCTCTCTCCCTTTTAGAGCTGAAAATGAGACTTGTTCTTGAATAATAAACTCTGTTAAGTTATCAAGCGAGTCTTGTGGCTTGTTCATGTGATCATTTCCAGCCTTAGCAGAAATGTTTTGCCTTTTAATATGGTCGCAGTTCTTTCTGCAAAATGAGTTGCCCAAAGTGTTAGCAGAGGGGTGAGAGAAAGCAATTTTACTTGATCACAACATGCTTTAATGGAGCAGACTGTTGCACTTTCAAAATTTTAAGTGCTCTCCCCTTTTTGGATTTTAAAGGCATATTTAGAACTCCTGTCTCTTGAGGCTTGGAAATATTCCCAACCTTGGGAAAGGGAAGGGGAATACAATTTTTTTTTGTTGGTTTTCTTTTTGGAGGCTTTGTGCTTGCCTGATGGAGATTTTTCTGAACGTAGGCCAAATGGTCAAGAAACAAAATGACCACAGAATAAGAAGTGAACTGGACTCAAAGAATTAGTAACTGTCTGTCGTTAATGATAGCTTGGGGCAGGTCAGAACCATTTGGCAGTTTCTGGTGTTAAATTTTGTCCTCTGATGTTCTTCAGAGTGGTTATATTGCTTATCAGAAGTTAGCATTGAATTTTGTGAGTGCAAAGGATATACACAGCCTTCAGCACCTGAATTGCAGGAATTTTGTGACTTTGAGATAACTGCAGCAAACCCAAAAGTAAGTTCCTTGTGCTTAAAAGCTCTGTGTTTGTTGTGTGCTCGTTTTAAACTGGAATTTGGTTTGCCATGTGGAGGGTCTCAGCAAGAAGAAAAAAAGGGGCAGCAGGTTAGTCACGATGCATGCTCCTAGTTGCAGGCTTAGAAGTGCACAGTATCTTTGCAAACTACAATAGGTCATGTTGCTGCTCACCACTCTCAGCTGAAAACTGCAGATAAACCTCCCCAGCATCACTGCTTTGCTGAGGGTGGGAGAAGAGCAAAGCAGAAGTGATTGGGTTGCAGCAGGTCTCTCTTTCTCTGTTGATTCCCACCAGGATTACCTGCCGCGTGTCCGTGGAGGGATGGGGAGCAGCTAGGCCAAGCAGAAGGAATCTGTAAATGACTAAAGCTGAGGCTCTCTGATATTTCTTTATGTTTATTCCCTGAGGTCCAAGGGAGTTTTTGGTAAGAGAAAGCTGGGAAAATTTCTTTGCTTTCCCCCAACCCCCCCTCTTCTTTGATTTAGCAACCTGCAGGGGATCGTGGAGGCAGTCAGGGTTGTGCTGCAGATGGACATTGGCTTGGTGTGGCCACAGCTTAGTCTCTTCCCTCTTTGCAGGCAACACCTCCATTTCCTTAGCTGCAAAACAGGGAGGGTGACCAGGAGAGTCTTTTGTGAGGTACTTTGCGTATTTATAGCAGAAAAATGCCTTATACGTTCAGAGGAGTGGTAAACCCTGCCTGCAAAACTGCACATCCTGCTTGGAGAATTGAATTGAGAACTTTTGGACCTCAGATCCACATCTTTAGATCCTTTTAGTGACAGTAGAAAGGCAAAATATTGTCCTTATCCAGACAGAAGCAACATGGCCTCCTCCAGGCTATTGTTCATTTCCAGGTATCCAAATCCAGCAGCTTTGTATGAATTCCTTTCACATGTGAAATGTAATTAGGGAGAGGAAATTTTGGGGGATTATTTCACTTCCTGTCCTAGGCTTGAGATTTTGCAATTCATAGGCTTGCAGAAGTTATAAGTGGAAAACAACTCTTGGGCTATGTAGCCTAGACCTTTACAGCCCTACCTGTGATGTATAACAGTAAAGCCCACTAAAGGAGTATCAGCCAAGTTTTGGCCAATAAACCATTTAACCTCTTGCTCATCTTTATTGTCACCTTTCATCTTCCCAGGTATTCCCAATGCAGGTCCACTACTGTTGGTTGGTTGAATTTAAATCCCTCTTTATTTTTGAAACAAGGGAGGGAGGAATTCCGTAATTCCTGGAAAGGCACAGATCTTTCTAAGGTTTCTTTTACCTCCTGTTGCAAATGTGTGCAGCATAGTTTTCTGTCTCTCATTTGTGTGCTGAATCTTGGCTTTTCGAATCATTTAAACGGGGCAGGGGTGGGGAAACTTAAAATGCATCTCTCCTCTCTGAGTTCCATATGCGAGCTTGTTCTTTGAAATGGAGGCATGTCTTCTGAAACCAGCCATGAGCAATAGGTGGAGATGAAATTTGAATAGAGAAAGCAGGAGATGCAGGAATTGTGTTGTCTTGAACCATTGCTGTGAGTCTGTGTCTATCCTGGGATGTGCAGAGCAGAAGCACAATCATCTTAGGTTTCTAGAACAGTGAATTGTGGCAGCTTCCTTGTTTCAGTGCTTACATAGAGACATCCTGCTAAGGCCTTTTTTTTTTCTTTCTTTTTTTTTTTTTTTTTTTGAAGATGGTGATAGCTCAGAGCATTTTTTAAGTATCAGGATGTCAAGACCCATCTGAAACACCCTGGCTAAGTCACTTGGAAAAGGAAGCCAGCTGGTATCCAGCACTGCTAGAGAAAAACAGACCCCAACTGGGTGTATCTCTAATGGGTCATTCTTGACCTGCAGATGCTAAATGTGATCTGCTCAGATAATGTGCTCTTGTGATTATTGGAATGTTCTCCAAAGCTGGGCAGGACTTTCCCTATCACTAAGGGCAGTGAAGTATAAAACAAAGAGGGGATGATTTATTGTAGAGAAAGCTGCACTAGGTGACATTCTGTCTCTTTTGAGGAAGCACAGGGTTTGCTCTACATGTCAAAATGCACAACTGTATTTTTTCCTGTCTGGCATAGAAGTGCAAGGCAAAAGCTGATAAGGGTACTCCAGGCAGTATTTTAAAAGAATATCTCATGTGGATTATCACCCTGAGCTTTGGTCCTTGGGAAGAACCAAGGAACAGCAGAGCAAGTCATTGTAGCCTCTTCTGTTTAATGTTTGGTTTGAGGCAGATGTCCTTGGTCATTCTTGGGAAGATCTTGAATGCACCTTTCTTTCCTCACTTCCACCATCTCCAAGAGTGCCACATGAAAGTAGCTGCAGGGAATGAGCCGGGCAGGAGCTGGAGGCTAGAAACATCCTTAGAAGTTCACAGTAAAACTGACTCCCTCACCTATAATTTCTAGTGGAGGCTGCATGTCTACAAGCAACCTTTTTTAACTCCACCACTCTGGTGGAACCCCATCTGAACTTGTCCCCTCAGTTACCTGTGGCTGAGGTCTGTTACTGAGCCAGTCACAGCCACATGTAGAGCATCAGTGCCCAGGATTGTTGCAGGGCCAGCTGAAGAGCCAGAGGTCTGCTCTGCTGAAGAGCTGAAGTAGTGCCTCTGCCCCTCCATTGAGCAAAGTGGAGCAATCTTCTTTGTGCTCTGGTGGGTTTAAGGAGCCAGCCAAGGACACAAAGGACTTCAGAGCAGAAGCAATGACACAAATGATTTCTGAGGAACACTTTTCCTCAGGGTGCTGGTTTTATTGTAACTTTCCCTACAAGGCAGAGAGATGCTGCAGGTATTGCCACACCTTTGCTGTGTGTTTGAGACACAGTTCAGTGACTGCAAGCCAAAGACAATCCTTCAGTGCAGCTCTGGTATTAATGGTGAATTCCTCCATTTATTTTTTTTTTTTACAGGTAGCAGTGGAACTGAAAATAATTCTCTTTGTTCACAGACTCCACAAATGTAAGTACAAATACAATTCAAAACTGCACTGAATGTCACCCAGAGGTAGACTTGTGAGTCTAATGCTGTAGGAACAGTGTACCTGCTGATGTTGTGTGGGGTTTCAGAAAAAGCAAACTAAGGAGGAGGCTATGGGAAAGTTACATATTTGACATTTTCTTGCTGGCTTTGCACAAAATCAGGGTTCATTTGCAGCAGATCTTGCTGCTTTTGGGCCAAAGTTGTCTCTGGAGAAGTCTGGGAGGGACAGAAGAGGAGAAGAGCTTTTAGCTCTGTCTATTGAGAAACCTCCTGGGGAGCAATTTCAGAAAGTCCTAAGGGACTGGGGAGTCTAATCCCTATTTTAAGAAGCATTGTGGGACCTTAAATCAGGCTTTAAAGCTTTTTAGGAACCTGAAAACTCAGGTAGGAACCCTGTGGGATCTGTGAAGTGTCTGAAGAGGTTGTCTCACTCTGAGAGTTAATTCTTAACTTGCCATAGGGGCATTGGTGAAAATTGTGAGACTTCAGCGTGGATCTTCATACATCCCATCCCCTTATAAATCTTCTATCACCTCATTTCTGAGCAACTGTGATTCATAAATACTGAAGCCTGGGGTGAAGGTTCTCAATGGACATAAGCAATTTTGAATATATTATCCATTGCTTTAAGTGAAAGCAATGAATGCACCACATAGTATCAGTGTTTGTTGGTGCCTTGTGGACTCTCTGCTCTGTTCACTGAAGCTCAGGGGATGTTTTTGTTTGAGGCTTCAGTTGCTGCCCCTTGAGAGGTGGGAGAGCTCTGCAAAATTTAAGCTGGAGGTCAGGGCAGATTCTGAGCTCCGTAAAAGTTTGTGAGAGTTGTAACCCGCGCCAGAACTCTGCATCTGGATCTCCTTCCCGGGCAGAGACGCAAACAACCAAGAGTTTTCTGCCTCACTATGCAAATTCTCCAGAGAAGTGGGGGCCTTTCTGAATTGCCTCTGTGTTGCTGTTGGGGTTCAGGTGGTTTTAAAAACGAGCTTTGTGTTGGCAAGGCAGCAGGGACTGGGGTTTCTCCAGAGTGCCTTTGTTTGGGCATATGTAAAGCTATCAATGCGTCATTCTTTCTGCTTCAGCTGTTAGAGACTCCCATCTTCTCTATTGATTTTACCCAGAGTGCTTGCTGCCCTTGAAGGTGTGACCTGTACCTCAGGCTAATTTATTTCTGTCATGGCTGCAGCATTTTTTTAGAGGGCAGAGGGGGTAGGAGAGAGAACAATGAATTCAACATGGAATATAAATCCCAAGTCTGTAGCCTTCAGACATTCCAGTAGATAGCCCTCTCCATTCTCCCTTTTTGCATTCTGCATGGTCTTGGATTAAAAGGGAAAAAAAAAGGGGGGAAAAAGGGGGAAAAAAAGGGCAGGCATTTGTATAAGTAATCAGGTGAGCCATTCTGGACTAATCCCTTTGGTCACACATACTGGCATGGATATTAAAATTTTGCCAGTTTTCTAAACCACTTACAATGATGTCCTAGTTTATAAAACCTGAATGAAAAGCCTCACCTTGATGGCCTAGAAGTGCCTTGGGTCTGAGCACTGTTGTTTTTAATCCACTGAAATGTGTTGTGGAATGTGGATGGACAAAGACTTGGGGTTTGTGCTGAAAAGTTATCTTGGACCACTTTAGTTTTTGGGGGAGGGATGAGAAGGGAGTAATGGATTTTAAAAATTGTTTTTATTTTATTTTACATTAGATCAGGTATTCTTTCCTGTTGAGGTTTTACAGAGAGCAAAGTGAAACAGGAATGATGTGTAAGCACAGAAGTTTGGACTCTACAAACGCTGAATTTAAGCACCTGGCCCCTTTCATTATTCTGTTGAAATAAGTGGATTTTATTCTCATGACCTGCCTCTGTAGGTCTTGATCCCTCCTGTCCCTTCAGGGCAAACATGTTGCTTCCAAGTTCTCCCACAGAAAGGCTGAGCTTCATGTGAGTCAGTGGGATGTGGAGAAATGTGTTGAACTCTTACTGTGTCATCTAGATGCATGCATGCACTGAGATAGATTGGGTGGTGGTTTATGGACCCCCTCCTCCCACCTTGCTTGGGTTTTTGATCAATAGCCACTCAGTCCTCTGAAATTTGAGGTACAAAGTAGGGTATCCATGATGATGATACTGAATTATTTCCTGGACTAACTGATTAGAGCCTGCAACTCAGACCAAATTTTGGTGTTCAGGTTTGAGTTCATCGAGTTCTCCAGCAGAGGAGAGGCAGCTTTAAGGGGGCTGTATCAAAACACAAGCTTCACATAAAGCAAAGCTGCTGCCTTCCTTGGAAATTTAGGGCTCATGCTTCAGAACAGTTGACCCAGGAGTACCTGGCCAGGGGTTACTGCTGTGGGTCAGGGCAGTGAGGCCAGCTGGGAAGGTCAAGCTTCAGAGGAATGCAGAGTGCTCTGGAGTTGAAGTGTATGAGATTTCCAGGTGATTTGCTGGCAGCCACTGCTGCGGAGAGCACTAAATTAGCCTGGGAGAACTGAATTCAGTGAAACTTCAACTGGTCTGGCTTGAATTCAAAGTTTATCATTAAATCTTGTTACTTGCCACAGGGTTTGGGTTCCATGTGGGTCCATTTCTCACAGCCATAAATGTTTGGGTTTCTTCCCCCCAAAACATTTTCTGCAGTGAATCACTCAGAAGCATTTCTGTAGCACCTACTGCTTTGGAGAGGAAAAGTGGGACAGGAGATATCAGTTCAGAGGAGAACTGGGAATTAAAAAGAAGGCTTCTGATTTATACAAGGGGCAAAGGGATGCCAGCCCATAGGAAATGAAACAGTCAGTTGGTATGAAATGCATCTTTTCACACCTCCACTTTCAACTGTGCCAGAGGTATAGATATGACCTCAGCCAGCATATTGGTTATTACTCATGGAACAAAGCAGCCAGGGCTGGGCATTCAAGCATGTAGTCTCCTTGTGTCTTGGCATCTTTGTGTTTATAGGTCTCACTCTTTTTTTTCACTTTACCCCTAATAGCAATAAAGTCAAACAAGATCCGGTCCTTTCATAGCACTGTCACTCTCCTAAAACAGAGGGAGGGAGGAAAAGAAAGGCAGCTCCAAGGCAAAAAAGACCTTGTGGTCCTGTAAATGATTTCTTGGGCCCCCAAGGAAAACCTGAAAGAGAGAGGGAGAAATACCAATGCTTAACTGAAATTGAGCACAAGGTGTTAGGGTTTGGATTTATCTCTCGCTGGTAACAAGTTCAAAGGATTCTGGCTAGGACCCATCTCATGGGGGTTTTTGTCACAAATCAGCAGAGAAGAGATGCCCAAAATATTGTTTCCCCAATTTTTCCTTGAGTATTGCATTTTTGATTAAAATGGGAAAATATTGTAATGGCAAAACCCTAAATTTACAGGTTAGAGGGAAGCCTTCAGACTTTGGTATCTTCCACTCTTGCTTAGCCACTATCAAAATGCTTTTGAGATTCAGATATAAATCAATGTGTTGTGTGCCTGTCCCTTCATGAAACTCATGTCTTGGCAGAGGTCTTCATTTTTTACTGCAGAGGATGTTGTGGATAGGATGAAAGTTTCTGCTGTGGGCAAGTTTGGCTTCTTCTGAGGCTCAGTTTCATTTTAGCATAATTATGGGCTCTCAGTTAATTTGTATTTTCTCCCTGTCATGTGGGATGGCATCAAAAGAAAAATACAATGATTAGAATGCCTAATACCCTCAGTTGAGTTTAATCCCTCATTGTGTTAAGTGTTGTATGGAGTGAGTGTAATGAGTAAGAGTCCATGACCCTGTAGACATGCATGGCAGGCAGGAGGTGGCAAGAGTCACACATCACTATTGCCAGTTTGCAGGTGAATATTTGCCCAGGATGCCAAAACCACACAGCAGAGTGAGGAAGGGAAAATCAGATCTCAGGTGGGAAGATGACTAGGTTTTTTTGGTTTGCTCTGAGCCTGTGATGGGTCACCATCATTTTGGAGCCGGTCAGCAGGCAGTGTTACAGTTCTGCTTGCTGTTGGGAGTTTCCTGTAGGGATGTGCTTGCTGCCTTCTCTGAGTGGTGGCAGTGCCTTCCTGAGGAGCTGCTTTGCACTAGGGTTGTCCTCCATTGGTTTTAGAAACCCCTCAGACCCATCAGCACTGCAAACATCCATGTCTCATCTGCTGGCTGCTCTGGAAGTTTTGTGATTGTTCATCTTTTACTCTCTGTCCTGGAGAAGTATTTTTGTGCCTAGTTCAACCCCAGAGGCAGCCACATGGAGGGAGAACTGAGTCCCAGGGCTAATGGCAGAAACAGAGAGTAGCAGCATGTCATAGAAATACTGCAGATAAGATGTATGAGGTGTAGTGGGAGATTCGGGGAGCGAAAAGCATTCCAGTAATGCAGCTTGGTGGTTAATATTTAATATCTTTTAAACTAAAAACATCAGTCAAGTCTTGCAGCGTGCAAATGAGGGGAAAATACCTAAAGGGAGGTCTGAGAGAGATGCTTTGCAAAATAATTTTATCTATGAGAAGGCCTCTCATATGCTTCCCAGATGTACAATCACATCTGTGTGTTTTCTTCAGCTGATTATGGAATACAGGCATTTACAGCTCAGAGCAAAGGGAGAGTTGATTTAAAGGGAGAGTTGAGTTCTTTCTAGAGTGGTGTGGATATCACTGGGTTGAAGATAATCAACCATTGAAATATACACACATAGATCCACCCTGGTGTTGTGCTGAGGGAGAGTGGATGTGGCTCTGAGCAACCTGATCTAGTGGGAGGTGTCCCTGCCCATGGCAGGGGGGTCGGAACTGGATGATCCTTGAGGTGCCTTCCAACCCTAACAATTCTATGATTCTGTGGAACTTTTAGGTGTTAAGGAGTGCATATGTGAGAGGGTGCTGCTTGTGATGCTAGATGGCTTAAGGTTTTTATTTGTTGTGTCCAGTGCTGCAGGTATGTGTGTGAGTAAATGGACTCAAAAGAGTCATCCAAAGAAGCCTGCAGCTTTTGTGCAGGAGCTGTGTGCATCTGAATCCCAGGCCTAAGTGTAATAGGTCTTGTCCCTTCTGTGTAACTGCTGCAGAGAGCTCACTGCTCAGACTGACAAGACAAAGGGAGCATTATTACAGGTTTCTCTGTAAGGAACTGTGGGCTTGTCTACACTGGAACAGGCAGAAGTTAATTCGTATTAAACTAACGATGCATACCCAAAATGTGTCAGTCCAACTGCTCTGAACGCCTTTGTGATCGCTCCTCTTGATGCTGAAAGTGATCTCTGTGCCTTTAAACCTGATTGGCTTCCAAAGTCAATTCAGTGAAACCTAATTAAAGCCACTTTGATTGCCAAGTTAAAAAAGTCTATACAAGGATTTAAAAGATGCTCAACTAACTTAGCTCAAAAACTCATAGGATTAAATTTTTCTGAGTGCTCAATATGCTTTGTTCAAAGTCCACTTTTGATTCTGTCATTGGCTTCTAGTAGTGTTTGAATATTTTTTCCTTTGAACTGCAAGCTAATGTGCAAATACCAACTTCCATAAAATATAGTAAAAATAAAATAAATAAAATAAATTAACTAAAATGAAATAAAGTAAAATAAAATAATAAGATAAAATAAGAAATAAAACAAAACAAATAAAATAATAAAATAAATAAAAGATATAATAAAATAAAAATATAAAATAAAATCAATAAAATAAAAAATAAAATAAGCAAAAGAAAATGCAAAATAAGATAAATAAAAGTAAAAGAAACAAAAGAAAATAAAAAATAAAATAAGCAAAAGAAAATGCAAAATAAGATAAATAAAAGTAAAAGAAACAAAAGAAAATAAAACCAAAATAAATAAAATATATAAATTAAAAAAATAAAAATAAACAAAATAATAAAATATGAAATAAAATTAAAAATAATAAAATAAAAAAATTAAAATAAGCAAAAGAAAATGCAAAATAATAGAAATAAAAGTAGAAGAAAAAATAAAAATAAAATAAATAAAATATATACATTAAAAACTTAAAAATAAACAAAACAAAATAACAAAATAAAACAAAACAAAATAAAATAAAATAAAATAAAATAAAATAAAATAAATAAAATAAAATAATTTGTTGCAGAGAACATATATGAGGTTATTAGCCCCAAAGGTGTCAATATATGAATTCAAGTCATTTTAGACTAATTTTAAAGATGTAGCTGATTAGAAAGTTTGGGTCTGTAACTGCTGGAGATGACTCAGTACTCTGGAGTGATGGATATTGAATTCTAGTCAGTGTCATAACTGGAAATCTAATCTCTGTAAAATCGAGTTCATGGCTTAGCACTGAGTTATTCCATATGTAGAGGAAAAACCTCTTGGCTGAGCGATATCCATGATGAAATTCAGTTAGGTGTGGGTTTGAACCTTTCCAAGTCCAGCTGAAACTCCTAAGCCTGAGCATAGGAAACTGAGTACACAGCATTTGGAAGCTCCAGCTGACATAAAAAATATGGAGCATGTTCCATGGTTTAATGTGTGACCAACCTCTGTTCCATGCAGGGTGCAGACCTGGGGCTACAGAATTTGGTATCCCCTTCCCATGAAGGCGTAGAGGCTTTAGAGGCAGCATGGCCCCCTTGGACCCGAGCTAACAGGGTGCACTGCAGACTGAAGGCACACACAACACCTGCTAAGGGTTCCTTGGCTGCAATTAAACCACAGAAATGTGTAGGTCTGTGTAATGGATATCTAAAGTTTTCCTATTACTGCTGCATTTAGAAATGGAAGGGTTTTTTTTGACAGACCTGTGATGGGTGGAAGTATAATAATTTCATATAGATTGGGACCAAGAAAAACAGAAGTCTGTTGAGTTTCATTTCCACTTGTGTCACTGACTTTCTCTCTGCAAGCTTGAGGAGCAAGTAATTTAAGAGCTCTGCGTGTCTCAGTTTCTACACCTGTCAGCTGGGGGAATTACTTCACAGGGGGATTGGAAGTATCATTATAATGATACTTGCAATGTGCTTTCATATGCTAGGTGGAAGAGTGGGAGCGTTAACATGTACGAGAGAAAAAGAAAAAAGTAGGTTAGCTTGTCTGAGCTTGTCAGGCTTCTACTGTGTCAGCAAACTCAGGGAGACAAGAGAAAGGAGAGAAAGAGAGATCAAAAGAATACATTAAATTAAAAAGTAAACAGAGAAAGTTAAACTTGAAGTGGCAAGTAAGGAGTTGCATAGGGCCCGTTCTGTACTTAGCTGCACTAATCTTGCTTTTCTGTCACATGCCAAGACCTTTGGCATCACCAACCTGCCACCAGAAAATCACAAATCAATCACTGTATCTACCCTACCATGTGGTCTTGAGCTCTGATGAGCTGGCCAAGATAAGGTTGCTCCACGTGTGAACAAAGAGCTTTTGAGGGCAGTAGGGGACGATCCCTCTTCCTGCTCTGGTGTGGGACCTGCTACAGCTCAGATGCTTGGAGATCTTCACTTTCAGTAGGACCATTTCTATTTGTGATTTGTGGCACTTTAGGATGTGATGTGCAAGCTGCTCCATACTGTGATAGTGACAGCAATAAGGTAGGGGCTGGGTCCTTGCCTTGCACCGTATCACTGGCAGTGGTGATGCCATGTGCTACAGAAAGGACTGAGTGGAAGTGGAGTTTCTATGTTGCCCTGAGCAAGCCACACTTTAGGGACTCCTCAAAGCCCAGGCTGCATCTGCTGCAATGTGTAAAGCTGATGTTAAACTTCATGTGCTCTTACTTGTATCACAGACATGAGAGAGTTAATTTACCTTTCTGTGCTTGCAGCCATACTTCTCTGAAAGCTGCTACACTTACACAAAGCAGCAGGACTGGGAAACAGCTTTCAGAGCCTGCATTCCCCCCCCTGCCTCCTTCTTTGTTGCAGTGAGAGCAAAAAAGTCTCTGTGTGGGGTAGCTGTTTCCTCTGGGCTTTGTCAACACATTCACACGAGGCTGGGCTTCTGCACAAACGTTTCCCTCAGCTTCAAAGTCCATGTTTAAAGAAGGCAGCTCTGTAATGTGGTACTGTTGTGCATCGTGTTGCGGTAGCTCAAGAAGTGCTGCTGGCTCCTGCTGGAGCACAGATCAGGCAGATTGATTTGCTGCCTCCCCGATTCTGTTCCTGCAGTATGGATTCGGTTTTGGAAGCGGTGAACCTGTGTTGCAGTCCTCCAGAGTTGCTGCTGCTTAGCATCTTTCAACAAATATGCCACTGATGTGCTCTCTCAGCTGTTGGGGCAGAAGGAAGAGACATGGTTTTTCCTTTTTTCGTCTGTTCCTTACCCTCTGTGTTTTGAAGGTGCACCCTTTTTGGGTAGTTAAGATGACCAGACCTGGATTTGAGCAGTGGTTATGTTCTGTTTAGCTTGATCTGTTCTGTCTAGTCATGAAATGTGTGATAGGATGAGAGGGAATGGATTTAATTGGGAGTAGGGGAGATTTAGACTTCAGATTACGAAGAAATTCTTTCCAGTGAGGGTGGGGAGACACTGGAACAGGTTGCCCAGGGAGGTTGTGGCTGCCCCCTCCCTGGAGGTGTTCAAGGCCAGCTTGGATGAGGTCTTGAGCAACCTGATCTAGTGGGAGGTGTCCCTGCCCATAGCAGGGAGGTTGGAACTAGATGATCTTTAAGGTGCCTTCCAATCCAAATCATTCTATGATTCTATAAATCTAAGAAATAAGCCAAGGAGTCTTCTGTAATATGGCAAATTTTCTGTATTGAGTAGCCTGAGAAGAACAAAAAGCCTGTGGGCAAAAATTTGTGACAGTCAATATCTGAAGGGTTAGTCATATTTTCATAGAATTATAGGTCAAACACTAGGCTGCTGAAAGCAGCCATACCAGCTATAATCTTCTTTCACTGTATCCAGTCAGAAAAGATGAAAAATTGTTCTTCTGCCTTTGAAGAATGGAAATACCTTTTTCCATATTCACTTTGACCTGTTTTACTGTAACAGATTCTGGATCCTCTCATCATAAGCAGAGTCTGATGGAAACAAATTGCACCATAAAGCTTATCCTAAAACTCTGCCTTTTGCACCTTCAGCAGCTGGGCAGGTTTTGAAGAAGTGGAGCTCAATTTGCATCCTAAGCCTGCCTTATCTGTGGCAAAGAAAAGGTTACTTGGAACCATGGGCTAAGTGGTGCAATCTTATTTTTACAGCTGCTCAGAGTGTTTTGCTGTGTGCCATCTGAAATGCAGCCTTCCTTTCTGCAAACCACAACCAACCACCAGCTTCCGCTGAAGTGCTGGAGAACAGCAAGCTTTGAAACGGACTGAGGAGTAAATCAGAGTGGCAGGAATGGAAAAGGAACCTCTTAGAAAACAAAGGGGAAGATGTCATCTCTCAGAGAGCTTAGAAGTGTCTATTCCTGGTCATGAAAATCACCTGTGCTGAGATAAGCTAAGCCATAGTCAGGAAATCCAACCACTTGAAATGTGGAGGGCAGGTCTTGAAGCACATCTGGCTGAATGATACCAGGAACAGAGCATGGAAAGTGCTTTTGGCTTTGTGACCTGCAAAATCTTGCAGTGTAGGGGAAAGCAGGGAAAGCAGGAGGGCAGCAGAAACATTCAAGCTCCCTAACAATAGTCTGTGTGCCACCTGCAAAGGAAAGGGGTATGGAAAGGTAGACAGCTCTCTGTGTTTATGTTTTAATGCAAACTGAGCCACTTGTATGTGTAGTAGCAAGAATATCTTGGATGTATTTTTGTGGTGGTGGTGTTGAGGATGTGGATAAAGTTTGTAGAGGGATACAGTGATGAACCCATCTGCAAAAGGAGGTTATTCCATGTAAGATTTTCCATACCATTTCTCTGCATTAGAATCACAGGACCTGGTCAAGGTGACCATCAGCACAGACAACAGTGACCCAGGGAGCTTAGCTCGTACAAATGCTCTCTGGTTGAGATAACTTTTCATCTTCTTGCCCAGTACAATGGACTTTCAACTTCTTGAGCCACAGCAGGGTAAATCTTAACCAGCTATTTGTCAGATATTATGGAGGCTGCTTATGTTAAAAAGTTTTACCTAGGGTTGTTAGTTAAGTACTAGAGGCAGCTTTAATCTAGAAGAAAATGGTGTGCCACAGTTGTGAAGCAAAGCACTTCAAAGCCATCTTAAAAATTACATCTGTCCAATTACTCAATATTTTTTTTACAGAAACATGACAGTTTTAATGGCTGCCTTCATGGTGAGACTAAAGAAAGCAAACTTGTAAGATTCTGATGTATTTGCAGAGTAGAGTAATGCAGCACTAACTTAGGGTTCAACAGCAGCAAAATTCAGTGTTGACATCTGCAAGCTACTCTGACCATGAAGAAGGGGCAAAGCATGGATGGGGAACTGGAAAAAGCTGTGGCATGAAGCTGCTTATTGTTGCTGCCCCAATTTTTCTGTCCACTCTGGTACACTTTTAATTCTGATACTCCTGTAGGTGTTTCTTGTGTAGTAATATAATAATAGCTCTGTTACAATAGAGTGTGGCTTTGTGTTTGCAGGTAGGAAGCTATCAAAATATTGCACAGAATTAAATGTACCACTAGTGAATTCCAGCTGCCCAAATCCCTGGAGGTGTTCAAGGCCAGGTTGGATGAGGCCTTGAGCAAGATGGTTTAGTGGGAGGTGTCCCTGCCTGTGACAGAGAGGTTGGAACTGGATGATCTTTAAGGTTCCTCCCAACCTAAACCATTCTGTGAATCTATGAATCTACACTAACAGCATTACTGAACTTGGGAGTGATGCAGAAGCAATACAGCTGTGCTCATCTTGTTCAGGGGCTGGCTTTCTTGCTGCTAGCTGAGTTGCTATTACTTGTTGTGCTGTCCAGACATGTGCAGTGTTGCCCCCTTTGCTTTTGTCCTACTCATCGTAAATAACAGTTTTAGAGGGGGAACTTGAGAAAGAAGGTTATCCTGAGAAAAAGGCTCTGAGGAGATAAAGGTGACATATCACTTGACACAAACCAGATGATTAATGGTGAGGCTTGTAGCTCCTACTTTGAAATGTTAGCACTGAATGCAAATGTGAGCTACAGCAGGGTAGATAATAATTTGGCTTTTAATTCAGCACTGCAAATGGCCAGTCTGTAGTATCTCCTGTATGAAATAAAATTGAGGTTATTGAGACATCCTCCCAGCCTCTTTATTTTATGAATGCATTCATTATAGTGTGCTTTAGTTGGTTGATGGTTAGTGATGCCATAAAATAGAGGCTATCTCTGGTGTTTACAGACTTCTACTTGGTTTCATGGTTCCCTGATTACACTCTGTCTGCTTACCCTTCATGCCATCTTGTGAGGATGCCATCATCAGTTGAACAGCCTGATTCTTGTTCCCCTTAAAAGACTTTTTTTCCCTCTCTCTTCTGTGCTTTTGTGTAATCCAAATAGCAGCCAATTTCTATTTTACTAGTGGTACCTAAACATTAAGGAAGGCTGGCCACTAGCCAATTCATTTAAGTCTCTAGAATAATAGTTAGCTCTCTAATGAATAGTCTGGCTTTAAATCTCTCCATTCAATTGTGGTGGCACTCCTGAAGTTGACAGGTACTTATAAGACACTGAGGAAAGGTCATTTGTTGGGTGTGAGTTTCATTGATTTGTTCAGAGAACCTTCTAGTCATTCTCCTCCATCCTTTAAAAGAGAAGAAAAAAAAGACCAAAAAAACCCCAAACCAAAACAAAAAAGGTAGGCAGAAAATACATTAATTTTCTTGTGTTTGTTTCAGAAGTCACAAAAAAATCCATTCTAGGTAAGCAGTTCCCTTCTTTGCTGCTGCTAAGTTTGTGACTCTCCAGTGTTACATGTCTTGGTGGTCCATTGTTTGTACTGGTGGGGCAGCAGCTGATTTTGGGGCTCTGGCAGGTCACTTTTGCAAGCATATCCAGGAGGAGGCACTTTCTGGCCCTTGTAATGCCATTAGCATTCCCTGACAGGAAGGAAAAGGCTGGATTGGTTTTCTGTTGTACAGATGGGGAAAGATTTGCTGATTTGCCCGTGCTTCCTAGCTACCAGAATAAGGACCTGCAGGTGAGGCTGGGAAGTTAGAACCTGAAGAGCAATGCAGGAGAACGTCAGTGAGGTAAGGAGTGCTGTGGTCAGAGTGGACCATGAAATGAGTGGGAACATTTCCCACTGTAGATAAGAGGAGAGCATGCCTGAGGTGAAGAGTTCTCAGCCCAGGGAAGTTATTAAGTGTCTGAATTCCTGGCGGCTGGCCTGAGGACATTGTTAAGAGAGGAATGAAGTCAAGCGTGGACCCCCACTATGACTTGGCTGAATGATATTTAATATTTAAACTTTTCAAAGTGGAGAGGACTGCTTAGGAGCACCTCTTAAAGAGGAACACAAATCCCTATTGAAGTACTGCTTGTGTTCCCCGTGAGTTTTGTTCAAAATGATAGCAGCAAATTCTCTTAGTCTGAAAAGAAGCTTTGGAGAGTGAGTGTTTTCCATCTGATTCACAAGTCCTAATTGCCTCTTTTCTCTCCTCTTTTTACCCACTATGTTTTCAGGTTTTGGTTTGGTTTGGTTAGAGGCAGGGATGGCAGAGTCTGTGGCTCTCAGGTGTTTTTTTTTTTTTTTTTCTGTAGCAGTTTTACTTCCCAGAGGAAAAAGCATACAGTGTTATCCCTGTTTGATAGAGGGAAGGGAAGGACTGGGGACAGGAGGTGTAACCCAGCAAAATGATAGTGTGGGCAAAAACTGAAGTCAAGGTCTGCTCTTGCTGGAGAGAAATTGGTCAGACTGCAGATTCTCTTCAGGATGCAGAATGGAAAATCTGTTTTAGAAACAGGTGATTTTACAAATCAGACCATAGTGGAAATTGAAGGTTATTTTGTAAGGAAACAAAGCCCTGGTCCAAAGATGACTGAAGTCACTGGAATTTTTTCCATTGCTTTCCCTGGGTGCATGTCTTTTTGTAGCAGTGGTTGGTAACAGGCAAGATAACACCTGATGGATCATTTCCCATCTCAGTCCTCTGCAGTACATACTGCTTTTCACTTAGAGCATGGCCAGCTGTTGGATTTCCACCCAGAACTGTTGAGTTCTGCTCAGAGGAGGAGGGAAGAAGAAATGGAGATGAAGGCAAATTGCAGCAACAGGCAGCACAAAAGTGAAAGAAAGTGGAAGCAGAGTGTATTTACTTCTCACCTGCTACAAATTATCCTGCAGCACAATGCCAGCAGAATGCAGTGAGGAGGAGGAAAAGGAGGAGGAGGAGTGGTGGGACAGGCTGTGGTGCAGCCAGCATGCAGGGAACAAAAGGCTTTTCTGTCTCCAAATGCTGTGCACCGAGGTGGAAGCTCTGTGCTCACGCTGCAGCTCTCTGTTTCTCAGGGCTTTGGTTTCACCAGACAGACAGGTACTATGGAAAGGTTGGGAAAGGCTGACCCACAAGTCTGGCAGATCTTTTGCTCCTTAATGACACTCAGGCTGTCCCCTGCTATTGCTGGTCAGCGTTTTGCTTGCAGGCTAATGTTACAGTTGTACCAGAACTCGTTCCATATTGGCGTTTGATCCTGGGAGAACGGGAAAAATCTGGTCAATAAGGTTCTCATTAGCCAAAAAAAAAAAAAAAAAAAAAAAGTTGTAACATGCTGGAGTCATTAGTAGTTTGCTGATTGAGTTAACCGTGCAAGGCAGGCTGCAATTGATCATCTACATTCTCATTAAATATGCCACAGTCTAGGAGAGTTTGTTAGGAAACTATTTGGAGGACATGAGGAATCTTGGTTTCAGCCAAGAGCAGAAGTTTCAAAAGAAGCTCCAACTGTGTAATGAATATCAGAGATGGGACTGAGGTGCAACAGAAAAATAATCTTTTTCCAAAACTGTTACTATGCAGGGACTTGTTTCAGCCCAACATGGGCAGAGAGATCGAGGCTGAAACTTGAATCTAAACTTTCTTAGAGCTGCAAGAGGCAAGAGGTGAGGGTTTGTGGCTAGAGGATTTCCACTTGGAAATGTCTGTCTAGTAGGTGTTTAAAGGAAGGAAGCATAGTTGTGCTTCAGATGAAGATAATTGAGGTATAGTAAACCTCAACCAAAAGTCAGATTCGTCTTTGTGTTGCTTATAAGATAGGCAATAAGTTAATAATATAACTAGAGAGAGAGGTGATATAATTTCACTTTGAAGAAATGGGTGAACAGGAGTTGCTGAGGAGTGTTACCTTGAAAATATATCATGATCACTTTAAACCTTCTCTGTGTCTTTCAGCTTTTGAAATGCTGAAGATCACATCTTGAGGGAATTTGTTAGAGCCTTTGAAGTATTTTTATGTTAGGCCCCTATGGCAGAAGATTGTACAGATCAAGAAAGTACTGAGTAGATTTATTCACAGAAAATGCATTTAAATCACCCAGCTATAGGGGCACACATTCTTCATTTATAGCCTGGTGTCTGGTCTCTGAAATCCTCCCAAGAATTGAGGTCATAGAATTTGAAAATGAGCTTCTGTACACCATACTTCTGGCCTTTCAGATGTAATGCAGTCAGTACTGTGTGGTGAATTGGACAGAATTCAGAGAAGAGCAACAAAAGCGATTAAGGGAGGAAAGGAACTGACTTACATGGAAAGATTAAAAGCTTTACAAATTTGTGGCTTGGTGAAGCAAAGACTACTGCAAGTCAGTGGAAGTTTCTGGAGACAGGAATGCAGCTTCAAAATCCCCAGTCTTGCCTAAACCTGTTTTTGTTTGTGTGTTTCTTTTAAAGCAAAATCTTTTTAGAGCAATATCCTCCTCTGGTGTAACTTACCACAGTTCCAGTGAAAACAATGGAGCTAAGGGATCCATGCCAAATTACACTGTCTAAAAATGTGGCCCTTGTTCTTGTTTAAAACTGGCAACAGCAGGAGTGGAAGCAGTAGCTTAGGGAGGCAACTGGTGGTTTAACTCCTGCAAGTTAATTCCTGGTATATTCAGAATGCAGAGTGGTTAAATCCAGCAGATATTTGGACATCTTTCCAGGGA
This sequence comes from Indicator indicator, assembly GCF_027791375.1. Taxonomy (NCBI): domain Eukaryota; kingdom Metazoa; phylum Chordata; class Aves; order Piciformes; family Indicatoridae; genus Indicator; species Indicator indicator. Next base: position 3,456,491 of record NC_072043.1, on the reverse strand, counting down.
GACCTTAGAGCAGCCTTCCAGTACAGGAGAGCTGGGGAGGGACTTTTTTGCAGGTCCATACAGTGATAGGATTTGAGGGAATGGATTGAAGCTTGAGGAGGGCAGATTTAGACTGGAGATTAGGAGGAAATTCTTTAGAGTGAGGGTGGGGAGACACTGGAACAAGATGCCCAGGGAGGTTGTGGACTGCCTCTCTCTGGAGGTGTTCAATGTCAGGTTGGCTGAGGCCTTAAGCTTCAGTTGATCAAGATGATGGCCACTCTGCAGTCACAAGGAATGAATTGTTCCTGCTGGTGCATGGGGATTGAATTACAGTGAGACTGAGCAATTGAAAACACAGGATGAGTCCTAGGAAGATTAAGTGTGAAGCTCATCGTACTGTGAAGTAGTCTCAGAAGGGAAGTGATGGAAGCCCTGTTGCTTGGGATGTGGTACTTCTCCTAAGGTTGGAGTGTTAGCTGAGGCATTATGGCCAAATTTCAATCAAGAAGTTAATTTCTGGCTCCCTTGCATGCTTCTGATTCCAGCTGAGTAAGGAGTTATCCTGTCCCAGAGCTGAGATGTGGTGCTGGCTGCACATGGAGTTCAGAAGGTGCCACCTTTCACCGAAGGGATTGCTTTTATGAGACAGCTGAAGCTGCCAAAGAGCAGAGGAAGGAGATGGCAGTGCAATAACTTCTGGATGGATGATGCTGCAGATATCACTTTTCAGTGTCATTTGTGTGTGATCTTCACTGACAGATGAAAGAAGCCAAACCTCTATAATATCATTAGGACTAATTTTCAGCCTTGCCAAGTTGCACCAAAAAAAGCAAAAGCACTGTGGAGACCGTGCTGCCCTGTTGCCTTCCTTTCCCTGGCTCAGGAGTGGGGCAGGGTGACCTGCTGGATACCTCATCACTTTGATATCCAGCTCAACGAGTGAAGAGAAAAGAAAGAAGAGAACAGAACCCTCCTGAAAGGAGTGTGTGACAAATGGTGGTTTGAGGTGTGTGAATGAGATGAACAGTCAGACAGGAATACCGAATGTGGACCGAAGATGCCAGGGGAATTGTTTCCATAGAAACACAACCATGGAGGCTCACATGGCTCCCCCATCTCAGACTTACAAATTCATATGATTATCTTAATGGTCAGCATAATGGATTGAAAAGAGGTAGGTGATTAGTAAAATTTGATCCGAGTTTGTCGCAGATGTGGGGAGCATTGTGCTGAAGTCTCCGTCTGATTGCAACTCAGAAGGGCTCATATGCTGAGCTTGTACCCCTCTGATTCACTGCAGTAAATCAGGATTAACTCCTGAGCAGTGAATGGTACCCTACTGGTGTCAAACAAAGGGAATCAGACCTAGTTTCTTTTAATTAACTTGAAGGGAAAAAAAAAAAAAAAAAGGTCTACATTTGTTTCTTCATGCATTCTTCTTTCACCTTTGTTGTCCAGACCTTTTGCATGGCTGCAGAGGTAATCTTTTGCATGTAAATCAATACCATTCAGAAATGCCTCAGGAAATATTGTTCTGAAATGTACTCAATGGAAGCACATGCCTTTTGGGGCTGGAATTTATGAGGGGCCCTGGGAGTCTGTTTTCACCAGTTTTTCATGTCCTTGGAAAATCCAGGATGTTTAGAACTAATTTATGCTGCTCCAGCCCCTCCAAAGAAACTAACACCTGAAAGTGGTGGCTTTGCATTGTGTTGGTAGGGTTCTGAGTGTAATATGGATGATGCCATCTTCAAATGGCTAAGCTTTGATAATGTTAACAAAGGACATTTAACTTGCATTTTATGAAATGAGAGTGTTCTAGGCTTTGATGGTTCATTGCATGATCTGATCTGTCTTCTGGTGTGGATAGTGTTCCCACAGCTGAGGTTTTGGAATGGTACTGTTGACACAAGCACAGGCAGAGTGGGTTGCTGCAAACCTGCAGGAGCAGCTGATAAGATGGGTCCCATAAGATGGGTCTTAGGAAGGATGTGAATCATCCTGTGGGGATGCTAATTATCAAGAATTTCTCACCAAAACATATCCTCTTAGCTGCCAAACAACCCCAAATGCAACATCCATAAAGGAGGAGGAAGCTATACCCTCCAGTCTATGCCTGAGCAACCCCAAATGAAACCCCAAGGTTTCAAACCATAGTCCAGATATGTGGCTTGGGATCCTCTCTGTGAAAACCTGTGGTGGTCTGGCCATCTCTTGCGATTCTGGAGTTTAAACTGGGCTGAGCTGACTTGGTAAACTAGCTAAACCCATGACAGTCTGTCTGATTTTTACAGCAGCCAAAACTTCACTACCCACAAGCTCCATGTTTAATGATAGTCGTTTGTGCTCTTTTTAGAAGGGGCTGTGTGGACAGGGAAAGAAGAGCAGGAAGTGGAGGCAGGACAGTTTTGTACATGATTTCCAGTAACTGCTGTTTGTGAGGAACTGTCCCATTATCCAAGACAGAAATGTCTCTCCAGCAAGAAAAATATGTAGTGTTATCTTTCTGGGTGCATGTGGGGAAAAAGCAAAATAAAGACTAAAACTACGTGGAAAAATTACTCCCATTTTTCCTCTTATTTTTCTCTGCCTCTCAGAAGTGTCAACAATTTGCTAAAGATCCTCAAAGCCTCAAGACTAGCCCAGCTTCAGGCTGGTGTCTTGATAAGCATACATAATGCTCCTGCAGCTCCAAGAGGAAAACATCCAAGGTTTGGGAAGGGTCAGCCAGGAATGACATAGCTGTGAGTATGAAAGGAAATCAAAGAACTGCAGGGTTCCACCCAGGAGAGAGGAGAGTGCAAGAGGCAACCAGGCCAGCCCAGGCTGAAACAAGATTAACAGGAAGAGACACCCAGGGAGAAGCATTTTCCTCTCAAACCTCACGTGTGTGAATTCAGTGCTAACCTTGACCCATGCTTTCCATTGCCTTGTTTGGAAATGCCCTCCCTTGAACTAATTAGTGAGACTGCTCTCCCAGTGCTCCTGAGCTATATGTTTTGGTGGTGAGTTGAGCAATGTTTGATACTGTTCTTAAGAGCCTGGATTGTAGAGTGACAGAATGTGTCAGTAGCGATGAGGTGCCCTAATTTCAGTTGGAACCTCTTCATGGTACTAAAATCACAGAATGCCAGGTTGGAAGGGACCCCCAAGGATCATCTGGTCCAAGCTTTTCAAATTAAATTCAAATATAAATGAAAACAACAGCAGCATTTACGAAGGGGAGTGGAAATGTTTCTGCATTTCCACACAGGAAACCTGTGAAGTGGTGCAGACAACAGATTCGTTCCTTGATGGTGGTCCTCCATACTGTGAGTCTCTTTTCCATACTGTAATCTTCTATGAGTCTTCTCTTTGCTGAGAGCAGGGTGGCATTCACAAGAGCATGTAAATGACTTGGACTCCCAAGTCTTATTTAAAAAAAAAAAAAAAAGTACTTAAGGGCCAGAATTTGGAAAATACTCTGTTGATAATGACAGGGATGGGCTGAAAATGAGATAAGAGCAAACCACAGAGGAAAGACTTGGTGTCTAGTGTCTCTTGTAATAAATGGAAATTTAGTGCTCCAGTGTTGCAGAAGATTCAGTTAGGTTTCTACTACTATTTTTAGGATCCTAAATGCCTTTAAACTGCTGATGACTTGTAAACCTGTGTAAGCATTCCAGGCTTTTTCAGTTTTCTCCCTTAAGCTTTGATGCAGAAGGTAATCAGCTCACCTAACTCCATCTGTATGTCAAACCATCCTTCATCAGGGGTGTGTGCTCTGGTTGTGCGCTGGTTGTGCAGGCAGTAAAACTGTACAGGCAGCCTGAGCTCCTGCTAGCCTGTTCTTGGCACAAGGATGCTCAGCTGCCCTGCCTCTGGTGCTTTCATCTGTTTGGAACAGTTAGAGGATGAGGAGGGGAGTGTGTGTACAATGTGTGGGTTGGGAGGTAGTGGGGACTGCTAAGTAGCCACTCCTGCTTTCCCAAAGCAAGGAGAGGGAGGGTGCAGCCTCTATCCAAATCCTATCTCTGAGCAAACATCCACTCTATTATGAAACACTATTGACAAGTAGGAAGCTGTTAGTTTACAGAAGGTTTTTCACTCATCAATTAGTGAGGAGCATAGGTTGGACCAGCTTTGTCAAGCCTTTAATCTGGGGAGACTTTTTACTGCTAAACTACCTCTGCATACCAAATGTAATTGGTTTGCCAGCTCACACTTGCCTGACCCATTTCCAAAGCGATTTCATTTGATTGTGTTGGGTCATCTTTCTGAAATTATTTCTTGATTTTTATCTGAAATCCATTGATAATGGTTATTTAAGCACTTTCTGTGCTATCTGGTGGGTTTAATTTCAGGGAGTACATTGAGGAGTTTAAGTGTATGTTGGTTATCATAGTGATGGATCAGCCAAACAAGGCTCATTTGGAAATTCACATGTTCCTTTTCACTGACCTGTGATATTTGAAAGATAAGCCTTTTGCATGCCATTAGCAGTTTGAACATCTATAAACATTCCTCAGCATGTTTAGATTTTGTTTTGGAGTAATTTGAGTATGTATATGTGGATTTCTTTTTTTTTCCTTTAATCCATCCAAGAATATTAATTGCCTGTTTGGTTTGCAGTTTGCCATTTCTTTAGTAGTTTCCCTTTAAAGTAGCATTGGTTTAGTTTGTGCTGAATCAAGCACACTGCTGTAAGCCAGGAAAATCTACTGCACTGCAAACTCACCTGAAAGCTGTGAACTGTGGTCTGTGACTGACTGACACAGACATGATTCATGTCCTGGGTCAGACTATGCAGCTCTGCACCTCACACTTAACTGTAAAAGGGTGAAAGTAGCATCTGCCCCTCGTGAATGTGGTGAAACTGAAAGAGTATTGGTACAATATGATATTAAAATTGTAGTGCTTGCACTTTATTAAAGGCAGAGCTTTGTGCATTTGAGTGGGGCTTTTGTGTAGGTTCTCAAATATGTGAATTACTTTTCACAGCTTTGTGCTGCTAAGCAGTGCAATGGCTGGTGGGAGCTGGGCATCTGAAAGTCTTCACAGGGGAGGTGATACCCTTCTGTTGCTGCCACATGTTCACCTGAGATTTGAGCATCCCAGATACATCACTGAGGTCATGCAGTGGAGGTACAGAGCATGTCCTGGGAGTGCATCTGCCTTTGAAATCCATGTATGACTCTGTGGCTGGATGACAAACCCTTTGGATTCCAGTTGGATGAAGTGGGACCATCTGTGGCAAGTTGTTTCTCCTCATTAACAACCTTTATATCTGTGCCACTGTGCCAGCTCTTACCCTGTTGAGTTGGGAAACACAATCAAACTTCAACTATTTCTGGAGGACAGAAAGGGGTCGAGGGGCTGTGCTCTGATGTGACAAGTGTTCAGCTAAAGGGCTTGAGCAAGTTTCATGTGCAAGTCCTGTAGTTTGTTGTCATATGGTGAATCAGCACATAAACCATCTCAGTTTGGGTTTGTGCAGTTCCACTAGCTAAAGCTGAGGATGTGGATTGACAGACTAGACAGCTCTCTGCCACTTTTAGATCTGACACATTATCTTGTCTCTATAACTCATAAAAATAAATTGAAGTTGGTAGACCTAGACTTCTGCTAAGGCAACTCCATTGATTCCCAGCTTGCACAGGCTTGGAAAGGACCCTCAAAGGTCATCTTGTCCAACCTTCCTGCAGTTGTGTCATGAAATAATACTCAGTGGAAGCGGGAACAGCATCAATACCTTGCTTGTGAGGCTGCTTGGGATTGATACAGTGTCTCCAAACAAATCAGGAAAAGGAAAAAGTACCTGTGCTTAGAATTACCAAAACTAGATATTGAAAAACTTCAGTCATATAAGTCATCCCAACTGCAGATAAATGCATCTGCCTGTCTGTTTCCCTGGCTATCTATCTGTGTGTTTTCCATAGACACATCAGCAGTTCCTGCCATTGCTTCTAAATTGCAGCTGTATGCTCTACTGTTACCAAACCATGCCCTCTGTGGTCAGACATACTCTCAGTTTAGTGTCTGATGATCATTTGCCACAGACTGTTTCCAGCATGTGTGATTTTTCCACTGTCACCCCAACTTCTTTCAGTTCTAACTCTGTAAAAATCAGTGGAAACTGGTTAAAACTTGGTAAACTGGTGGTAATGCTTGATCCAAGGGCATCTCTCCAGTCTTTAACTTAGGTGATCCAGATGAGGAGTCCACAGAACTACCCTCTCCAAAAGCACTGAGAGGCTCAGTTCACTAAAGTCTGCAAATAACTTTGTGATCCTTGGGTAAAAAAATAAAACCCAAGAGCACAGAGCTGTAGGAGAAGTAAAGAATATCCTTCTCTTTAAGACCTGACAAGCACCAAAGGTCTCCCATGCACTACATCCCTAGATTCCCAGTAACTGTGCTACGAGTTAGATCTGGCCCTCTGGCAGAGAGTTAATCTGGACTCTTCTTACAAAACACCTCTCTCAAGTGAAACTTTTGCCTATATTTTTCCCAGAAGATTCTTCTCTTTCAGTCCAGAATTTTATCAGCGATTCTTATGCTAACAGGGGTCAGGAGATGAGATGTTTCTCACGTTACACTTGAAGCTTCTCATGAATAATGGCCTGTATCACCTCTATTGTCTGTCCAAAACGTAAGCAACCAGACATAAGGCCAGAGGAGAAATTTAAAGAGTGCTGAATAAGCCAGCAGGACAGACCAAGAACTCAGATAGTCAGAGAGTGAAACAAATACAAGGTAGAGCAGATGGTTATTTGGGGAAATATCTGAGCAGATTAACTACTAGGCAGCTAGAGAATGAGTCAGTCCCTAGTTATAAAGTACCCTGAAATCTTCAGAGTGAGATTAACAGAAGCACAGATGAAGATCACTGTAGCCAAAATAAATTAGAGGTCATTCCCTAGTGAATTTTCTTAGGTGTTAAGTAGAGCACACCAGGCTTTTCACAGAAATCTGGGGAGGGGGGGAGGGTTGCCATACTTAAGACTATCACTTGCTCCTCTGTAAGGGCAATCTGTCCATTTTGAAGCAATTTCCCCATCTTTATTGTCCTCCTCTTCTTTCTCCAATGAATTTCTTTGGCTTTCTTTTCTTTTTTTTTTTTTTTTTCCATGTATATATCTCTCTGTGTGTGTATGAAAAAGAATAATATTTGCAGTTAGAGCAGGATGATAATCCCCAAATACATAGCCTTGAAAATTGCCATCATGGAGAAGTTAAGTTACCCCTTAGCCCTTCAATCTTTTGGGGTTTTGTGTTTTGGGTTTTTTTTTTCGGGTTTTTTTTTTCTTCATTAAGACTGCAGCTGCCATCTGATTTATATTTATATATGCTCTTTATAGATATTAATGCAATAACAGATTAACCCTAAAGGAACTGTTAGCACACAGAGCAATCTCAGGGTCTGATCTCGCAAACGTTAATGCCTCTGAATAACTTTAATCTTGTGCATTGTATATTTGAATTTAATGGGGACTCTTACATGCCAAAGTTTCTCACATATGGGAATGTTTGCTGCAACTTCAGACTTCCCCCATATGTTGATGTCAATTTGTTTTTGCAACCTCAATACGGTTTAGCAACCTAAGTCTCTGATCACGGTTTGAATATGTTTGGTTGTTTGGGGTTTTCTTTATTTCTTTTTAGTTTTATTTTTTTTCCCAGTTCCACAGGCATCATTGTACCAGATTTTCAACAGCAAAAAAAAAAAAAAAAAAAAAAGGTTCAAAACTTCTCTACTGCTAGTGAAACCAGCAACTGATACCAGGCCAAACTTGCAAAGGGTTCTTCAGGCATTTTCTTGGAGGGCTGAGTCAAACTCATAGGTAAAACGAGTTAGAGAGTGGTAACCCTTTGTTAGGTATCATCTTCTCACCACACATCTTGAAGGGGAATTCCTCAAAGAAATTGGATTGTAAAACTTGGAAAATCATGTGATAGCCCAGTAGCCAGTTTTCGTGCTTGTAGAAACAGCTGAAAGTGTTCAAGGAACAGACAGTGGAGTTGTGTGGAACTTCCGTGGTGTAGCTGACTTCTGATCTCTATTAAGGGCTCAAGGTAAGCTGCAGAGTGCAGCTTCACTGTGTTTGTGCTGCAGGGTCATCTCTTGAATGTGCCATGGTTTAGTTGATTAGATGGTGTTGGGTGATAAGTTGGACTAGGTGATCTTGAAGGTCTTTTCCAACCTGGTTAATTCTGTGATTCTGTATCCAGAGAAGAGCCATGAAGATAATCAGAGCACTCCTCCTATGAGGACAGGCTGAGAGAGTTGGGGTTGTTCAGTTTGGAGAAGAGAAGGTTCCAAAGAGACCTTATTGTGGCCTTCCAATAACTGAAGGGAGCCTACAAGAAAGCTGGTGAGGGACTTTTTAGGGTGTCAGGTAGTGATAGGACTGGGGGAATGGATCCACGCTAGAGGAAGGGAGATTTAGATTAGATGTTAGGAAGAAGTTCTTCACCATAAAGGTGGTAAGACACTGGAACAGGTTGCCCAGGAAGGAGGTAGGAGCCTCATCTCTGGATGTTTTTAAATCCAGGCTGGATGTGGCTCTGGGCAACCTGCTCTAGTGTGAAGTTTCCCTGCCCATGGCAGGGGGGTTGGAACTTAGATAATCCTTGAGGTCCCTTCCAACCCTGACAATTCTGTGATTCTCTGTGAGGGCTTAGATGCCAACAACTATTTAGAGGATGTAAGTTTGATCACTTTTCCACTAGTTTTAGTGGATTTTGTTAAATCCACTTTAGACCAGATATGGTTGGTTTCAGAATACCTGGACCAAAACCCATTTCTCTTGAATTCTAATACACAGGTGTTTCAATTCATGCACATCCTCCAGCATGCCAAAGCAGCATTATAATCCTTGTATTCTGCCCCTGAAGATATGAATTGTACTCACAGTGCGTGGTCAGCCTATTGTAGTCTGCTGCAGCAGGCTGCTGAGTTGAAACACCAGTGGTTAGTTTTACATTCAATAATAATGGTAGTTTTCCAGGCTAATGCAAGGGTAATCAAGTTTTCTATAAGGCAACTACTGTGACCATCAGGAAAGTTTTATTTCTGCAGGTTCAACAGTTTACATGTGACTAATGCACTCCTGGAGAAGAGGTGACTTCCCTTTAAAACATGCAGCAGCTGCCTTACAACAGCACTGATATGTCCCTGTTTGCAGTTAAGGCTCGCTAACCATTGGCATAAATCTGATAAGAATCCAACAATACCTCCAGTTATTCCACTTCAAAGCTTTTGAGTGAATAAGACTTATTTCTGAGCCCACAGAAGTGTAAATAGATGCTTTCCCCCCTACCCTGTAACCTGGCATTATGTAAGATTAAGCTCCTTTTTCTAAGGGTTCCCTCCATTTCACGGAATCACAGAAACATTCAGGTTGGAAAAGACCCTCAGGATCACCAAGTCCAACCAAGAACCCTGCTCTACAAGGTTCACCCCTGAACCATATCCCCGAGCACCACATGTAAACGACCTTTAAACACATCCAGGGTTGGTGATTCAACCACCTCCCTGGGCAGCTCATTCCAATGCCTGACCACTCTTTCTATGAAAAAAAATTTCCTAATGTCCAGTCTAAACCTACCTATCAAGGCCAAATAAGTACATCTATGTGGATGTGCACAGGCATAGCAGGGGTGGAAGAACGAAAAGAAGGTTCAAAGGGCTGGAGCTCCTCTCCTGTGAGAACAGACTGAAGTTGAGTTGGGGCTATGCAGTCTGGAGAAGAGAAGGCTCCAAGAAGACCTAATTGTGGCCTTCCAGTATCTTAAGGGGGCCTACAAGAAAGCTGGGGAGGCACTTTTTAGGGTGTCAGGTAGTGATAGGACTGTGGGGAATGGAGCAAAACTGGAAATGGGTAGATTCAGATTGGATGTTAGGAAGAAATTCTTCCCCATGAGGGTGGTGAGACACTGGAACAGGTTGCCCAGGGAGGTGGTGGAAGCCTCATCCCTGGAGGTTTTTGCAGCCAGGCTGGATCTGGCTCTTGGCAGTCTGATCTAGTGTGAGGTGTCCTTGCCCATGGCAGAGGGGTTGGAACTGGACGATCCTCGAGGTCCCTTCCAACCCTGACAATGCTATGATTCTATGAAGGTGAGGACCAAGGTAAGAGACACAGAAAATGATGAAGCCCTCGAAATTAAGAAACAATTTGCCTAAGTAGCATGAATAACATTGTCCAAAACCTCTTCCTGACAGGTTTCTACTTCTGAAATGTAACAGCCTACATCAAAAAGTTGTGTGGGACAGCTGAGATGTTGACTAGGGCTTTTGAAATGTGTTCTTTCCAAATGACATAGGATATTCAAGAGTTTTATCAGTTTTATGCTGCTACATCCCTGTAGAAAATCCCAAGGTTAGTCAAACACCTTTGGAGAGGATTAATCTTGTCTAAATTCAAATGCCTAAAAATTACTAGTTTAGGGCTCAGCTGTCCAGTCAGAATATAACAAATGGAGACAAGAGTCCATGTCCAGAGAGTGAAGGATGGTATCTAGTTTAGATCCTGTGTTAGGAAGAAGTGCGTTGCCTATTAGAAGTGTTCCTCTTTCCATTCATTGTAGAGGGAGACTCTGTGAATTATTTTGGCAGCAGATTCTGTTTTTTGCATCAAAAGTTATATGAGCACAGTGTCAGCCCTAAACATGCTGATATTTTACAAGTGGTTTACTTGTTGGAAGATGCAGATAAAGCCCCCCTGGTCTGGTGGGTTGGACCCACCACACCTGGATTACTTTTTTGTTGTTGCTGTTGTTGTTCAAAGGGAGTCCCCTTATTGGATATTTCTGATAATCTTTATAGCAGCCACAGGCACCCACACAACTCTTGAAAGAAAAAGAGGCGTGTGCTTGTTCTTCTTTAAAGACAAGTTGGCCCTGCTGAATTATTGGAGTTAATTAAATGACTGAGAACACACTCCTGGTGAAGAAATGAGAACTAATCATTTCTGTCTGGGTGATGATGGACTATTGTCCACTCCTTTCTGAGCTGGGTGGGACTGAGGAGTGTGTAGGGTGATTCTTCCTGCTCTCTGCTCCAAATTTCACTGCCTTGCAGGGCAGCTGGGAGTCCTGCTACGGTTTGGTCTTCCACTTCCAAGATCCTAACTCCAGGAGGCGCAGTGGAAAAAAACAAATCCATTGGAGAGCTGATCTCACCAAGTCCCATGGCTTTGAGTAGAGATGCCAGCAGGGAGATCAAGAGAGGCCAATTAATGAACTCCTTTCTGTGTCTGTTTCCTCTGTGTGTGTTCTTCTCTTGTTTCAGATGGGCCTGAGGACCAGAGCTTGTCCTCAGAATACCATGCGTACTAGAAGCTGCATTTTTGTATAAATTGGGAACAGAACTGGCCACCAGAGATTGAAAATCTGGCAGGCAGAGCTGATTAGATGTGCTCAGAAGAGCTTGCAGCTCCACTGCCGCGTACCCTTTGGGCTGGCGGTGAAAAACAAGGCAAGGAGCTGCCAATATTTGTGTTATGTGATTCCATTGTTTTATCTGAGACTGAGATCAGCCAGTGGACAGAGAACAGAACAAAATTCAAGTGCTCTTTTTTTTTTTTTTTCATTCCATGGCATCATGAGGAATGTGAGGCTGGGATCACCCCTTACCCCACCCTGGTCTTTATGACTCCATAAACAAGTTCTCCTCAACCTTCTTCTTTCCAGTGGCCACACACTATTGTTTCATACAGACCCTGTGCCTCTCTGCCTTTTGGTGCCCCTCTTGGAAATCCCTACCCTTACCTGCAAACTGATCATAGAATGGCTTAGGTTGGAAAGGAACTCAGACATCATCTACTCCAGCCTCTCTACCATGGGCAGGGACACCTCTTGACTTGGCTGCTCAAGGCCACATCCAACCTGGCCTTGAACACCCCCAGGGAGGAGGCAATGATATCACGTCTGACCTGTTCCAACCTTGTAATCCCACATGCATCCTCAGAATATTTTGACACCTAGATGATCTCTAAAGGCCCTTTCTATCCCAAACCCTTCTTGAATTCACTTACTTTCAGGTTTTCCTTTGCTTTTCTTATCTACCTTTCGATAATGTGGTATTGTCAGATAATTATTTGTAAAATGAAATATATCTACTTTTCTTCTGATACAAAAGAGTGATTGCAGTGTTTGCTGTGCTTTCAAGGAGGATTTGGAGAACACTAAGGATGAGATTCCTAGATAAGGAGACACAGGGGAGTTTTTATAGGTGGTGGCTGGCCAGCAACGTCCTTGCTGAATTGATTGTTTTAATGCTGAAATGTAATTGTAGTATTAATCACAAGCTAGAGCATCAGGAGCATTGCAAAGGTGTCTTTTTGTTTACCATTTCAGCAGGAAGGAGGAAAGTGAGTAATGACTATTTAAATATTGTGATCTGTTGGGATTGAACCCAGGAGCTTGGTAGCTGAAGCTCTGTGTTTCTGTAGCTACATTTCCAGAAATGCTTCCCACCTCATGGGGCAAGGGTCTGACTCCCAAAGCTTAGATTTGGTCATGACTTTGAGCAGCCCAGGTGGAGTTTTTTTGTGCCTGCCTGTGTGGCAACAAGACAGGTATCTGACTTCTTCTGTTGGCAGGAGCTAACAGAGGCTCCACAGCGTTTGTAGACAGATGCCTTACCACGAGGCCAGATGCTGCCTTTGCCGCAGCCACCAAACAAGGCAAACAATTACAGAAGCCTTCCCTTTATCAAATTCATTTGCAGTGGTTGCTCCCAAAGCTCCTTTGAGAGTGATGAGGATAAGAATCCTGAAAATACCTGCTGAAAACTTGTCCATACCCATTACCAAAAAAAAAAAAAAAAAAAAGAGAAAAGATTGAAAAAGAAAGAAACTATCAGTGTATAAGACTGTCTGCAGCTACAGCAGAGGGAAGCAGATGTAAGCAAGCCTGCCCATGCCTTCTGAAGCTCTGTTAGTTCCTGGAAGGCAGCCAGTGCTGAAATAATGGCTCAAGGCAGCACCCCTTTCTCCCCTCTCCCTGACCTACTAGCAGACAAGAGATTTGTACATTATTAGGCTGTGGAGCACACACTGTGCTCTGCAAGTGGACAGTGCAGGGCACTGTTCAGAGCTGTAAATCTCCAGTCACATATTCACTGTGTGCATCTTATATAATGTCAGAAATATTCCACACACTCCCCTCCCCTCCCCGACTCCTGCAATGTCCCTGGGCTTAAAGACACCTCCCTGTGTACAGATGCTGACAAAACCTAGTTGGGGCTATTGCTGGTGTGACGTGTCCTGTAAGTCAGGAGAGGTGATCTGGGCTGACTCCTAGCCTGAGTGGCTCGTTGTACCATGGAGGTTACTGAGGTATATGTGCTGCAGCTGTGCTCTGAAACCTGCTCTTATGAAATGTGGTGGGATCCTGAGACAGATATGATGCTATAGAGAGGTATCAGGATGCAGTGACATGCAAGATAAATATTCTTAATTTGTCTTCCTAGTCAAAGTTCCTTTCAGTTTTACAAGTTTCTCATCCTAGATTGCTTTTTAACTGTTTCTTCAGCCCACATTCAACTTTTTTTTTTTTTAATAAACTAATTGTCTTTGCTTCTTACATGATTTATTTATTTATTGTTCCTTGTCTTCCAGTGAATGTGCATCTCTCACTGTGCTTTAGTTGCAATTATTTTGCAAGTCAGCTTATGGGCATTGTCCCATTTCACTCATTGCTGTGGTGCTTTTGGTTCCACTTCTAGACCTGCAAGCTTATAGGCTGTGCCTGACTCCATATGTGGCATGGATGGATACATTCAGATGAGGCATTACAAAGGCTTTTTTTTTTTTTTCCCAAGGTGCTGCTGAAATTTGGAATTGCGAAATTTGATAATAAAAGATACTAAAAGGTAAAGCTAGAAACGATCCTTTAAAAGCAGTCTGTGGTATTTGAAAGGATTGGTGAGGAAAACCTTACAAACCTCCCTGTTGCTGTTGCTCCATTGCTTGTTTTCTCTCCTGAAGATTTCTTTTCCCTTTGTGAAGACTTCCAAAACACACAACCTCACTGAAAGTCTCTTGCTTCCAGAAGTAGTTCTTTTGGTAGGTTTTGACCCGGGTCCATCCCTATCACAGCTGCAGCACCTTGCCTTTGAGGTAAAGCCAAAGCCACTGAAATAATTGTCAGCATTGGAGACTGAAGGCTCCATCTGCTCCAGAGGAAGGGGTTAATGTTGGCAGAGGCACTTCACGTCCAGCTTTCTGTCCAAGGCAGCACAAGGGGATCTTTCTGTACATGAGATGTGTCTCTCATTGCCTGTGACCCACCCTTGTCTCCTGGGAGGTCCTCCAAATCACTCCTTCCTTCTAAGCTGCTCATCAGCCTCAAAGTGGTAAAGCCTTTTGGGTTGAGGTCTTCTTGCCCTGTGTGACCCAGAAAGGAGAGTCTTGGCAGCTTTTTAGGGAATGCAGGGCTGCATGATATTCAAAGGGAGGCCATCTTGTAAGTCAAGCATTTTAAGGTCAAAAAGCTACCTTTTAAAAGAAAAGCTAGTTCTGAATTAAATGCTTTTAATAATCACAACGTTCTGGTTAATTGCAGGTTGGCTTTTCTTTTTTCTTTTCTTTTTTTTTCTTTTCTTTTTTTTAGTTTCTTTTTTTCTTTTCTTTTTTCTTTTTTTTTCTTTTTTCTTTTTTCTTTTCTTTCTTCTTTTCTTTTTTCTTTTCTTTTTTTTCCTTTTCTTTTTTCTTTTTTTTTCTTTCCTTTTTTCTTTTCTTTTTTTTCTTTTCTTTTTTTCTTTTCTTTTTTTCTTTTCTTTTCTGTATGTTCGGCTTCTCCGAGCAATACCCACAAGGTCTGCAGTAAGGGAATTGAAATGTGCTTGGCAGCTCCATTCTGCAGAGCCTCCATAATTTTTGTCATCGATCCAAAATCTTATGCCAGTTCACTGATGTGAGGTCACTCTCATTTCATCCCATGGTTGCTGGTAGACTGTTTTCTTTTTTTGTCCCGCCTGCCCTCACCCCCTGCCCAGGCTCTCTCCCCCACCTCGTTTTGTTGGAGGTTAATCACCGCGTGAGGTAACTCCTTCCTTGGCATGTTCTGTGATCTGGAAATTTTGTCGCTAATTACTGCCTGTGCACCGGAGAACAGCTCTGCAGAGTTCTGCCCTGTAAGCCACTGCGCTTGTCCCTAGCTCAGATTGCACACAGGACATTTCTGCCTAACAGGAGCCTGGTGGGGGTTGACCAGTCTGAGCCTGGGAGAAAAACGGACTCCTTGTTATAATCTAGAGTGTCTACCTAGAAAACACTTAGTGCTCCATGTGCTTAGCAGCAGAAGAGAAAATACCTGTCTGGAAGGGAGACTGTCCTGCTTTTAAACAATAAAGCCTGTGTGATGTTTTGCTTTGAGCACTCAGGACCTGGGGTGAGACAGGAATGTAAGAGCGAGGCTTGTACAGAGTGGCTTAAACCTTCCCCCCCCCCCAAAAAAAAAATCTTGCTAGAAGGATGAAATTTTCTTTTCTTTTCCCTTTCTGGTCACGTTTGAGCACTGGAGTTACTCAGCGAATTAATAGGTATAGAAATGCAAAGCTCTTTTCTTATTACACGCCATCGATCTGATTGCAGTGTCATTAATTGAAAGACTCGGGAAATGTGATGGATGGTTCAGTTCAGGATTCCACATTCGTTTTGGCATAGCCCTGCAGGAGAAAAGCTGCATGAAGCTGATTGAAGGGCTCTTTTTGTCTGACATGAATTATTCTTTCATTGTCAAACCTTGTAACAGCATTCAGACATAGGGAGATTTACAATGTGAAATCCTAAATGGGGTCTATTCTTAAAATAAAATTAGAAAAAAAGAAAAAAAAAGGGGAAAAAAAAGAAGAGAGAGAGCTTTATCTTGCAACGTTGAAAATAGCTATGTTTAAAAAAAGCCCCACAACTATTTCTACAAATTAAATCTCTTCTACAAAACCCAAGGGGCTGATGTTTCTCACTTAATTTTAAATTATTCCAATGGTAAGGCCTTAAATGAGCAAAACAATTGCTTTAATCACATAACTGTTGTCAACCTTTTTATTACATTCAAATGTATTTGTTTGTGTGAGAGGGTGTGTTTGTTCATGCCACTGATGTCATTTACCTAGTCAGACCCATTTGTCTGTTAATCTCTGAATCCTGCCTGTCCTGGAAAATAAGATGAGGTTTTTCTTTCTCTTTGGGGAAAACCTAGGTGGACACTGTTTAAATGCTTGGGTTTCAAGGAAATCATTCTGTGTTTTGGGAAGCATAAAAATGTGTCTGTCTTGTATGCCAACAAGATTTCATCTTCCAGCTTGTGTCTAAAGGCAGATTTTATCAGATAGATTTTTTTCCCCCCTCCTGCTCTTAATAGTGATCAGTTGTGTTGTTAAATTCCTGTTGCTCTTTTGTCTGTTTAAAAATTGGTGCCATGCTCCGAGAACCGTCTGCGACGTTCCGAAACGTAACAATTATTAAAGGAGTAGTAGAAGGCTGCAGGTTGGCTTTTGCTTTCCACCTGATGTGGTTTGCAAAGTTTAATGAAGAGTTTTGAATGCAAAGTAGCCACCCAACTTGTGGTCTCATTTCAGAATAAAATACTGAAATAACATTGTACGAGATCTGAATCAATGTCATGCCTATTACAAATGCTGGGAGCTGGTAGAATAGCAAGATTACACAGACTAGACAGATTAGATGAAGAAGAGCATTCGATTACATTACATCTGATTAGTGAGGTCTATTCATCTGGGGGGCTTTGGAAAGAAAGCAGAATTATTTTCTCAGAACGCGGCGTGTTTGAAGGAGCGAAGATATCAGGACTCAGAGCAGGAGCTGGAAGAACTGGATGTAAAATAGAGCAGTAAAAACATCCAGCGCTCCGCTTTAACTGCCTTCCACCCTCAGCTCCCTTGCTGTCTGACAGACCTGCGTGCCCAAGTGGTGTTAGCAGATAGATAGCCACGGGAACGATTCCAGTCTGTGCTATTCTATTTAACCACTTTTCAACCCCAGATAAGTATCGAGCGATCAGTTTCTGTTTGAACTCCTAAACAAATGCCCCTTTCCCACCTGAGATGTACATTTGCAGGCAAGGAGACTGACCTGATAAAAGAGATGAGCAATTCACATTAAAGTGGGAAAGAGCCTTTTCAGACGCTAAGAAATAAAAAAGCATTGATGGGAAATGTTGTTCTCATCCCCCCACCACCACCCCTGCCCCTCCTCCTGCCTGTTCTGCATGTAATACCCTGGCGTACGTAGATTTTAAGGTCTCATTGTTCAGCGAAGGGCGAGATTATTTTGTAGTTTTTGTTATGCTTTTGTCTGCCTGCTAGGACCTCTGGCAAAGGGACGGCGGGAGCGTGGTTGTTTCTGGTGGAGTTGCACTGCTCTCCGTGTTGTGCTGGTCCTCTATGCGGTGTCTTTTCCTTTCAGGGAGCCTAGGATAAACTCTGCGCTTGGCACGTTGGAAATCTTCCGTCTCCATAGCACCTGCAATCCCCAACAGCTAAGTTTTGGAAATGAGACTGCATGGCGGGGCAGCACAACACCCATTTAGCACCGCTGCTTTTTAAAGCCCCTTCTTGCTTTCTTTAACGCTGTACAGTCAGCTCTGGGACGCTTGCACTCAGGGGCTTCTCTGGGCAAAGAGATTGTTTTACTTGCAGCTTTGCTTTAATCTTGCTTCATTGTGAGCACCTTCAATGTCGTTAGGCAGTGGCTGGCTGTAATCTTCTAGCCACTAGCTTCGTTCTTTAAAAGGTGAGGGAGCTGGGGAGCTATTGCTTTAAGGAGGGTATTTCTGTTGTTTGAAATGTATGATTTTTTTTTAATTCCTCTCTTTAAAGCTAAATAAACTGAACAGTTTCTCGGAGCCCCAAATTTGGAAGAATGATTTTCCTTTGGTGTCACTAATTAGCCTCCCGTGGAAGCTGATATAAGTAGAAAGAGAGCTAACGGTAGAGGGTTACGCAGCGTGCATCCTTGCAGGACTCTGTGAGGATATTGTACATGAAAAAATGCTTCCTTCTCAGCAACAACAACAACAACAACAACAAAAAAAACCCAAACCAAAACCAACTTCTTTCTGTCAAACTGCTTTAATTTTCAGAGTTTCCTGCACTTCCAAACGTGGGGTGTAATTTCTGCAAATTAAATTATGGTTTGGAGCCGTAGCCGTGCTTATCAAATCTGTGTAAATAACACTGTCCACAGAATGTGTTGTCACCTCTGAAATGCTCTCTGCTCATGGATAGCAACCTAGCTCTGTCTTTTCTTGTGGTGGAGTCAGGGTGGTGCTGGATTTTGGAGCTTTTTTCCGTTTTATTGGTTTTGATTTTGTTCGAGGCATTTTATTATCGTTATTATTGGGGTTTTTTCAGTCCGTTTTGACTCTGACAGTTTTGAAAGGTAAGGCTCATATTTTTTTGAGGTTAAGAAGAAGGAGAGAGTAAAAGGTACTGTATCTTTCTTCTTAATTGTTTGGCTTAAGTCTAAAACATCTGAGAGGAAAAAAGAAAAAACAACAAACCAAAACCCCCTTAAAATGATCTTAAAAGTAACAGTCACTTAATTAAATAAAAAAATAGTAACAAATTTATCTTACCCTTTTTAATGGACTTAATTTCACGAAATTAGGCATCCACTCTGTCTCCTCTGGAATAATCAGTTCCTTATCTAATGTATATGAAGTGACCAAATACATCTACATCGTTTGCATCTTTAACTCGGGAACAGTTGATCAAAAAATGGAAGCAGTGCTACAGATGAGAGAATCTTTTAGTTTAAAGCCTTGAAGTCACCATTTGTTTCCATCTAGTTAAGCTTAATTTCCTTTTATTGTGTTGTTCAAATGAAAATATACAATGCCATGTCTAATTGTGTTAGTATTCACATTAATAACCTGTAACTTTACATAACAATGAGCAAGAAGCATCGAAAAGGCAGAAACAGATGCAATTATTTGTTGCTAGCTAAGTTACTGTACGTGACCCAGGTGCTGTAGTACTATTTGCATGTGTTTCTCACCTTTGTTCACCCAGACACATGGGGATCTCAAGCTATTGCTGACTAATTGATAGTTGTAGTAACTGCTATAGGCTCCTTAGATTAGAAATGCATGCAGACGTGTGTCTTGATTCAAACATTAAGGAACACACACTCTCACTTACTTACATGGGCAGAAAGTCTTCATACTATTAGAGGTGTGTGATGGAGATAGCAGGACATAAAACAGAAGAGAGAGAGACACAGAGAGAGAGAGGGAGAGAGACAGAGACAGAGAGATGGCATGCAGCATATATACCCCTACAAATAGTTCTAAAATGCGTTTGCAAATGCAGAAGTCTTCAGAACCATCCAACAGTTCAGCACACCCTTTTTATCTCTTCTCTGCGGGACGTCTCCATCCAGATTACTCGAAAAAAGCGGAAAAGGTGAGAGCTCTGCCATCTTAGCTCTGAATTCATCTGATTTCCTTTTTTTTTTTTTTTTTTTTTTTATTCCCCCCCCCCCCCACCCCCGCTTCTCCCTTGTATTCCTCATGCCATTGTCCATTCTTATGATGGCAGCCGCCCTTGCTCTTGAATGCAAGTGTCACAGCGGGAGCAAAAAGGGTTCAGGGCTGCATTGTCAAAGCCATGGTTGCCTATTGTTTCTTAGCCTTTCACTGCTCTGCTTTTCCGAGCCTCTTTCCCTATCAGTGGCCCCTGTCAAGGGGAGGAGTAGGGAGAAAATTGCAAGAGTTAGTCGTCCTTTTTATTGCACACTGTTATGATAAACAGCCCAGCAATACATCCCACAAAATTAGGAATTATAACAACGGGACGGGGGGAAAAAAATTCTTTGTAGGTTTGCGTTTTGTCGCTGCCCTTATGTCAAAAGCTTGGTTTCTTAGGAAAGACTTTTGTATTGGTGTTTTGCCCAGCAAAAAAATACAGGCAGCTGCAAAGTGAACAGTGAGCTATTTAGCCACAAGGTAAAAATTTCCTGTTGCTATTTGGATACTGATGCTTTTCAATTTTAAAGGGGGGGATGTGTATGAGGCGGGAGGGGGGGGGATAGGAAGCATGACTGAAAGCATTTCTCTAGCTGTCCATTCATTCATCCATCCATCCCTCCATCTCAATTTTATGTTTTCAAGCCATTGAAAATGATTTTTAAGAAGGCCAGGGAGACTGTTTGCAACTTGGTTTTATTTGCAGATATCTCAGTGTAGCATGAGGTTTGTGTTTCAGACGATTGAACCTTGTGCTGGGGAACGAAGGGGGAATGACCGTCCTGCTTGTGCCAGAAAGTGCTGGTTTGGCAGGTCACCTAAAAGTAAAATCTTGTCACAATTTCTTCCTTTCATGGGTTTTGGGGGGGTGGGGAGGGAGGAAAAAAATTCTACAGGACTTTACTTGAGATTTAAGTATGTGCTTGATTGTCTCGTGTGAACAGGCCAGCTTCTCCGGTGTTCAAAACTTCAGGGAGGTTACCAAGTCATGGCCTCAAAAGTTTTTGTCTTGTTTTTATTTGGTGGTTGCTGTTGTTGTTGTTTCCCTGCATTTGCTACGAAATTATTTAGAAAAAGAAATCCTTTCTGAAATACGGCATCCAAGAGGAAAACAATCACACTATTCTAGTTGTAAATAATCCATTCACTTCCAT
Organism: Indicator indicator; assembly: GCF_027791375.1. NCBI lineage: Eukaryota > Metazoa > Chordata > Aves > Piciformes > Indicatoridae > Indicator > Indicator indicator. Next base: position 3,435,879 of record NC_072043.1, on the reverse strand, counting down.
TCTCTTGGTGTTTTTTGGTTTGTGGGGTTTTTTATTTTGGTCTTACAAAATCTAACAAAGAGCAGCAAAATGCAATTTGATTTACACTTTTTTTTACTTTTCTTGTGTGTAAATAGGAGCATCTTCTCAACCCTTTAATTTACACTTACTGTCCTAACTGTACTGTGCATTTAGCAGTTTTGAGACGTCTTTCTTGTTGTGGGTTTGTTTGTTTTTTTTTTAAAGCCTGTGATTCCATGATTCTGACTGAGCTGTTCCACTATCAGAAATTATGAAAAGAAAAAACTTCAGCCCATTTGAATATGTGTTTCTTGAGTCTGAATATCTAAGTCATTGCAAATGTCTAGTGCTATTTTATCATGTCTAATAATAACAGGCAAAGTGCTTTCACAGATGTAAATGTGGTTGAGATGGTAAAGAAGCTTGCAGAGAAATGCTCCTTAAACTACTGAACAGATAGGCTCCTGGTTTGGTTCTGCTTAAGAATATCTGGTTGTCTGAGTGTCTAAATGTTTGTTGGGAATTTACTTGGAAAGAATCAGGAGAAGGTATTTCACCTGAATTAACTTTTAACTCTCAGAATGCTGAATTAGAAGCGATTTGATGAACAAATTCTCTTCAGACAACTTGCTTTACCTTTTACTCTCCCTATCAGTCTGGGTCGGTTGGTTTGTTTGTTTTTTATGTGTATACATCCCCTCGCATTGCCAAGTTCTAGGTCAGCTCTGTGTCTGCTTGGAATACCTTTAGATTTGAAACTTTTTGAAGAAATGATGACAGAACTCTGGCCTTGTTTTAAATCAAACTCCCAGCGCAAGCCGAGGCCACCCTGGGAGCACAATGTTTCCTTCCCATTTGACATCTGTTTTATAGTTACCATTGCAGCCCAGTGTCAGCGTGGAAGGGGCACTTATCCTTGATAAAAGTTTGGTATCTCTTTTGTCAGAGGTTGTCATTTCTGGGCTCTCAATCTGGACTGTCCTTTTGTAAAATCTTTTGTCACCGGAGCCGAACGGAAAACCTGGAATGTGCAAGAGATTAAAGAAACGAGGAGGAGGATTCAAATGTGATGTGTGGAGCAATGCTGGGTGTTTGAGACTCTCAGACAGATGGTGCCTAATCCTGATTTTCCTTACTCCAGTGTAAATACTGAGCTGTCCCACTGAACCCACCGCTGAATACTGATGCAGCATCAGACAGGCCTGGCTCATTTCTTTGCTTTTCCAGACTGTGGGCTTATCTTGCAGTGCTTTATGCATGCAAAGCTCTCATTTTACACTTCTGCTAATAGATGCCCACTGAGTGACTTCATGTTGACGGCAAACACATGAGTGTAGATCCCTAGTTTCTGGTCAACTGCAGACTCGTGCTTGTAGAAGTCCTCTCAGGCTGATCTTCCAGAATCTAGGAATAAATTTGTGAATGACTTGATGTGCTTTCTTTAAGTAGGTCTGGGTAGGGAAATATTATCCTCTCCAAAGAACTGAGGTGGAATTTTGCATGTCTGGACATCCCACAGTGTCAGTGGGAATGTGCTGGTGGTGACTGAGATGTTGGCTCTACCTGAGAGGAGAATAAAGTTTATTCAGGGCAGAAGCAGAAACATTTGGCCTCACAGATGTGTTTTGATGTAAAAAGATGGATTTAGGAGGATTAACTGGAGAATTGTTACAGCTTTGAGATTAAGAGAGCTCCATTTCATGTACAGAAGAGAAAATTTCACTCTAGGCTTGAGTTTTTTAAATGAATATATTGCTCTTTATTTATCGAGACAACTTTTGTTCAGGTTGCTTTTAATATTAGAGAATAAAAAGTTGGGTTCCCATTCCATCCAACCCCAAATCCATTCTGTAATCTGAGTTTAAAGTGCTCTGTGTACAGTGTCAGCTCAAGACCCAGGCAATCCTCTAACTTTCCCCTGTGGGATCTGAGTGAAATACAATCCTTACAGTCCTAGGAATAAATTTCTTTCTTTCTTTTTGTCCCCCTTGTAGGATTAACTCAATGATTCAGTGAGAATGGCTCATAAACAAGGAAGAGAAAGGGTCATCTGGATTCTTCTGAAGGTAAGAGTCAAGGCCAGAAGTCTCCCTGAAAGTTCCACCCAAGAAGAGGGTCTCATCTACTGCCTCTTCTCTAAAGCCTCCACCCTGCACTGAGGTCTAGGCAGGTGTTGTTTTCCCCTGATTTGGGCTTACTGGTGAGGCATTTGAAGTGCTAGCCTCTCAAATGTATAAATATTGTCAGTGAAGTTTTGTAGTGGATCAGAGGGCAGGTTCTTGTACCCCAGTGTGTTCTTTCAGACCCTGCCAATTGGCCTACGTGTCATTACAGGCTGATGAATATGGGGGGTTGGCAAGAAGAGATACTCCTAGTGAGTTGTGCTAGGAAAAGCTTGAACCATTGAATTCTTAACCTTTAAGACTTCTAAATCCATATCCTGTTACCACCTGAGATGCACATAGGTAGAGCAATGTCACTTGAAGTCATTGATTAGGTGACCCACTGCATTTACAGGCACCCAGAGTTTAACAAACCACCAGCACCAAGCCATCACAATGAATTTTGGATCCAGGTAGGGTTTGCATGTCATGGGCAGCGTCTTCCCCAGGGATTGGCAGTGGTTTCCATGTGCTTGTTTATAGAATTAGGTGTTATTCAAGAGGAGCAAAGCTATTTCAGGTTGAGAGGTAGAAGATAAGGTGGTTACAGTCCTGTTAAAAGTGGAAGGATCTGAAATAAGACATGGAAGAACACTTTTATCTTCCTCTGGGAAAAGTCTGCTTGAAAGGACTCATTTAGCCATGGGAAGCTGGGAAAGAAGTGTGGAGTGAAGGACTAGCCAGGCAATTATTCTACTAATGGGTAAGATTATGTTGGTTTTCAGTAAATCAGTGCAAATCTGTGGTTAACTATGTCTGTTGAAAAGATTCTGAATTACAGAGAGTGTAAGGGGACAGAGCCTTATCTAATGAAAACTGCCCCAGTGTTCACCATCCATTGGAGATCTGCTTTGGCTGCAGGATGTAAGGCAGCTTGAAGTTCTATGAAGCTGTCAGGGACTCTGTCTTGCTTGGTTTGGTGAGGTTGAGACCATGTTGTGCTGGCAGATTTCATGCTTCCTTATTCAAAAACATGTGACATAGTTTAGCAAAACCAGAACTTTGAAAGCCATTTAGCATGTCAGCACAACAGAAAACTTCCATGTGACAATTTTTGGCAAGAAAAAGAGAAAAGAATTTTTTTAATAATTATTGCTTGCTTTCTCACTCAGGCCAGTTGCTGCGTTTTGATGTCTCATATGCTCAAATATGTATTTTGATGCCTCATGTGCTCAAATATCAGTCCTAATTCAGATTTCAGAACATCATTTCAGCTTTGCCACAAGGCGATTTTGGTAGGAAAATTATTTGTGGTATCACTTCAGTTTTATTTATACACTTGAAATCTACTCAACTGCTTTCTCCAACCTGTGTGTGGAATCCCTACTTCTATTTATTTAAATGCCTTTTACCAAACCAGGAAAGTCAGTGTGGAAATGCTGTGCATGTGCTGAAAATTGTGGACATTATTGTGCTTCTTTATGTGGACTTTGACTGTGATGAAGGACTTTGGGGGTGAGTTAATAGGTTTACAAAGAGCAATACACAGATAGTGTTTCCACCTGCCGCTTGTTCCTTTGGGTATTCTACATTCTTTTTCCCATGGTTTGAGAAGGGACTGAAGTGTAATGGAAGGCACTTGCCACCTTTTAGGTCCTGGTCTGTTTTTTTTTTTTTCAGTAGCTACGGAATGTGCAGTCATTACTCTAAGGTCCAGAGGCCTGTTCAAACTTTTGTCAAAGCAAAAAGCAAGCTCTGCACTGTTAGTAGCTTTTCTGTCCTTCACACGTTTTCATTGTCTTGTCCAGTTTCATGCTGTATTACTTGCCAGAATGATATGGGAATGAGATTAAGAGACTACATAATGTGCTGTGTAGAGGGAAGGTGTTATCAGCTGAGAGGACACTGAACTCAGGTGTGATCAGGCCCCAAGTGCCTAAGGAATGTGCCATCCTTAGGTTTAAATGCTGAGAGAGCACTAAACCAGTTGCAAGTAGTGTTCTTCCTACAGAATTTACCTCAGACTTTGTTCATGGTTCTGTCTCCCTCCGTTCTGCTGAGGACACCTACCCTGATATCCATCTCTGGTTCATATTCTTGCCTGTGCATAGAAAATCCTTCCAGTCTTTGCCAAGTCATCACCTTCTCAACATGCAAATCCCTCCTAAAACCCTCACTTCTTCAGTATTGACCATATGGGATGATTTATTCTTCTAATATATCAGCATATTTGTCAAGGCTCTGGATAGATTAGCTGGGCAGTAGGCACATATCTAAATGAACTGCATGGTATTTTCACTGTAGCCTCAGACTTTTCCCCTCATTTATTCATTTAACTTTCTCATTTGGCTTGTTTTGTTGTGAAATAAGCTGACAAACTGCTCGAGTCAGGACATCGTGTCGAGGCATTTCATTTATTCTTGTTCTGCATTTTGAATCCTGTATAAATAATAAATAATAGATAAGTGGTATTAAAAAAAAATAATAATTAATTCAGGTGCAAGCTGCAGCTCAGAAAAACGCCCAGTTGGCATTGAGCATTCAGCATCAGGCAGTGGGCAATGGAAATCAAACAGTGGTGGTGGTTGCCTGTGGAGGACTAGGTCTTGCTGAAAGCAACAGAATGGATGAGGAACTGGATAAAACCCCCAAGTAATGTGGTTTGATAGAGCTGACCCTGTGTTGAGCCTGGAGTTGGATTAGGGACCTCCTGAGGTCCTTTCCAACATGAATTATTCTGCATGTTGGTGGATGTAGGTGGTTTGAAGCTGGGAAATGATGACCATCCAAACCTGTTAGCTCACGGCCAGTGGAAGGAGCAGGTTTCTGAAATGTGGCTTGTTACAGCAGCAGCAGATAGTTTTTACCTGGGAGTGCTGAAATTCTTCACCATGGAAGTGGTGAAACACTGGAAGTTGTGGAGGCTTCAATGCTGGATGTGGCCCCGGGCAGCCTGATCTAGTTGAAGGTGTTCCTGCTTGCTGCAGGGGGGTTGGACAAGATGACCTTTCAGGGTCCCTTCCAACCCGATGCAATCTGTGACTCTGTGGATGGAGCAACCTGCTCTAGAAGGAGGTGTCCCTGCCCATGGCAGGGTGTTTGGGACTAGATGATCTTTAAGGTCCCTTCCAACACAAACCATTCTGTGAATCTATGAACCTATGAGTCGTGGAACGTTTCTTCATTGTAATAGGTGCCCTTATAACATAGTTATAGCCTTTTAAATTTTAGTTTTATTTTACACCTGCAGAAACTGTGTGAAAGGAGAAATGAATTGCCATGTTGGAGAAGTGGATTCAGTATGAGCCCATGATAAAAAATAAGACTTTAATTTAAAGCAAAAGCTGATCAGGAGTTTCTCAGTAATCCATCTTTCTAATGAAAACTATAATGGGTTAGTGAATTAAATCCTGGAAGATATATTTTTTTTTTTTAATATCTTCTTGCAAAGAAAGGGAGAAAGTTCAGTTCTGCTAAGTTTTAAAAAAAGTTGGGGAAAAGGAAAAGAGAGAGGGAATTGAAGAAATGGCAGCATTAGTTCAAAGAATAGCTAATCCAGTATATATTTCAATTCAGTAGTTAATAAAATCATGTTGTGAGTGTTCAGCAATCAAATATGTATGGAAAGGTAACACCTGAGGTGACAGAAACCCTCTTGAGTGCTGATGAATTAGTGTTCTTTGATGTTTATGTTCCACATATTCACAGATTGCATCAGCTTGGAAGGGACCCTCAAAAGTCATCTTGTCCAACCCCCCTGCAGTCAGCAGGGACACCTCCAACTACATCACGATAAACAGGACCACATCAAGGCTGATCTTGAATGTCTCCAGGGTTGGGACCTTGGCCACATCCCTGGGCAGCCTGTTCCAGGATTTCACCACGCTCATTGTGCAGAACTTTTTCCTGATATCTAACCTAAATCTCCCCTGCTCCAGTTTCAAGCCATTGCCCTTCATCCTATCACTACAAACCCTTCTAAACAGTCTTTCCCAGGCTTCCTGTAGGTCCCCTTCATATACTGAAATATAGTTACAAAGTCTCCCTGGAGCCTTCTCTTCACCAGGCTGCATAGTCCCCACTCTTTCAGCCTGTCTTCGTGGCAGAGGTTCTCCAGCCTTCTGATCATCTTTGTGACTTCCTCTGGACCCACTCCAGCAGGTCCTGATAGTTTCAGTCATTAAGACAACATTCTTTTTCTGAGGGCACAGATCCCTCTTTTGGAAGCCTCCATTCAGAAGGCAACAGAGAAATCTAAACCTTGGTAAATGATCTTCTGGGCCATCTGCTTCTTCCTTGTTTAGAAAGCCACACTCAGAAGAGTCGATTAGATGAGGGACTCGGTGACAAACCTTCATTGTTCTGAGGTTTAAAAGAAACTTGTTGTGGCTAAAGCTGACAGTGTTAGTTTCTCAGAATGCATGTTGCCATGTCAGTGCAGCCTGCTTTACCAGCCAAGCTGTGATTAATTGCAGCAGGGGCTGCTCGCAATTTGAACCAGACATCCAATGCTGATCTTTGCCTCGATGTGCAGGTCATATGGGGGCTGGCTGCACTCACGGTTCCTCCTTCCTCCTGCAGTTGCTTCTGCACACTTCTGTGACTGTGCTCATGGGAAGGGGCCAGTTGAAGCCACTGAAACTCCACGTGAGTCAAGGTCTGCAGCCATGTGTTTGTGTAACCCATTGGTATGTGTCTGGTGTGTGTCCTGTTTTACTGGCAGCTTAATAAGCGCTGCTGACCTGTGTCTTGCCCTTTCACGCACTTAAGCAGGCACACAGAAATACTAGTTTGTCTGGCCTGTTGATCAGCCAGCCTCCCCAGGGACCAGATTTTCTGCCTCGTGAACTGAATCTGGCCCCTGAACTCACCAGCTGGCTATTCCACTTGGTGGGTATCTGTAACAGATACCCAATCAGAGGCTAAACTGCAGACGGGTTAGTTCAGGTGCTCAAAGCAGGACCAGCCTGGCTGATGCAGAGGCTAATTGTGCCAGGTTGATGTGGTATTATATTTTTTAGGTCCAGCTCTAGGCCAGGCTATAATTACTTGTGCGTCCTGGCCAGCACTGTAGTCATCATAATTAGTGGAATCTCATCAGAGATGCCCCAGGGCAGTCTCTGCTGTTCTGAGAAGAGTGTAGTCCATGGGTCAGGTGTGTGTTGTGCATCCCTTGAGTGCTCAAATCTCACAGGAACTGGATCTCTCTCGGCTCTTAGACTTTGACCTTGAAGCTCAGGTTGTAAAGAACTATTTGTTTAACAGTTTTCCTATGAAGACAGGCTGAAAGAATTGGGGCTATTCAGCCTGGTGAAGATAAGGCTCCAGGGAGACCTTACTAACTATATTTCATTATATGAAGGGGACCTACAGAAAGGCTGGGGAGGGACTGTTTAGAAGAGCTTGTGGTGATGATATGAGGGGCAATGGCTTGAAACTGGAGCAGGGGAGATTTAGGTTGGGCATCAGGAAAAAGTTCTGCACAGTCAGAGTGGTGAAATCCTGGAACAGGTTGTCCAGGGATATGGTCAAGGTCCCATCCCTGGAGTCATTCAAGAGCAGCCTTGGTGTGGCCCTGGGCATCCTGATGTAGTTGGAGGTGTACCTGCTGACTGCAGGGGGGTTGGACAAGATGACCTTTGAGGGTCCTTTCCAACCCAATACAGTCTGTGAATCTGTAACTTTGGAGGTTGTGGATGCAGTCCTCGGACAGCAGGGCAAGGTGGCTATGATAAAGCAGCCAGCTAAAAAGCCCTAGGGTGCACATATGTAGATAAAAAACTTATGAACTCCCAATATAATTTTGTTTCTGTGACCTTAGAGGCTGACTATAGGAGGAGAAGAGGTGATTTTAAATGTGCTCATGAACTAATCCACCATAAAGCTGGGCACTGATTATGATGCTAACTGGTTTTATTACAGGAGAAATAGAAACAGTAAACCTAATTCTCTCCTCTCCTCTTTGTCTCTCATTGTAACATCATTTCCATTCAGTGGGATTCTCCACTACAGGCTATAAAACAAGGACATTAAAGTGGTTGCAAAAGTATCTGGGATATTATAGAAAATGGATCAGAGTGACACAGAACCCCCCCAAAAGGTTGTAGGGAATTGGGAAATGAGGAAACAAGCAAAAAGAGACAGGATTTGGTGCAAACTGGCATTTGCTTAAGCAGGTATAAAATCTCAGATCTTTCAACAAGAAGGAATTTTATAAATGCATTCCCCCCTGAATGCATTTAGCTGAATCCTTCAGTTAAGAGGCAGTGCAGAATCCACTCTTCAGTTTACATGGCCATACCTGCCACATGAACTGGTGAACCAAACACAAGATGCTCAAGTTGTGAAATTTCTGTGAGTTGTGAAATTACTTTAAGTTAGGATCCTGTTCTTGATGTCTCCTGGATGGATTTCAGTGAAGTCCAAAGCTTGGTGTGTTCGTTGGGAATTGATTTTGGCTGTCAGACACCAGCAATAAGTTCAAACCAGAAGTAAAGAATGGGAAATTTATGTTCAAGGGTCTCACCACCCTCATTGTCAAGAATTTCTTCCTAATCTCCAGCCTAAATCTGCCCCCCCCCCCCCCCCCCCCAAGCTTCAATCCATTCTCTTTCATCCTATCACTGAAAGCTTTCATACAAAATCCCTCCCCAGCTTTTCTGTAGCCCCCTTCAGGTACTGGAAGGCTGCTCTAAGGTCTCCCAGGTGCCTTCTCTTCTCTAGGCTGAACAGTCTCAACTCTCTCAGCCTATTCCCACTAGGGAGGTGCTCCAATCTTCTGAATCCTAGCAATCTTTACTAGAAACATTATTTCCCTCCTAAGAGTCTTGAATGAGAAGGATTTAACTTCATGGAAGCTGATTCCACAGCCAAGAAGCTGGTAGAGGTCTTCAGGGAGCTCCAATAGATTTTGGATCAGACTTAATATGTAGGTTATCCTATACCTACTATTTAAGAGTGGAGTTTTCACCCTTCTAAATGAGGAGCTGCTGGCTGAAATTAGCCACCAAATGGTACAGGAGTCCATTTCATTATTTTAAAATGCACTGGACTCTTTGGGATACTCCTCAGTAAACTGATACAGCATTTTGCATCACTGGATTCAGTCAGCCTACTTCAGCTATGCCAGGAAAGTCACTGTCAGGTCAAAAGCATTCACTTCCTATTGAGCTTTCCTGGAGACTTGCACCATGTTTCAGATAAGTCCTCAAGACTGCTCACAGGAAGGGATACAGGAATACCTCAGCCTGTTCCCTGGGTTAGTCTGGTCCAGACAGATGGCAGTTAATTCACTTAGCACTTAACTGAAATTATGAAGGACTTTCTGATTATTTTATTTGGTTTACAGAGTGATCTCAGTGCCACTAATCCTCTGAGCTCAGGGATGGTGCTGATTTGAGCAAAAGCCCTTGAGTGCCACAAATGTCCCTCCTTCCTCTTTATGCCTTCTTCCACTGCTCTTCTGGTCCCCTTTGGCTCAGTAGCTTCCACACTCTTCCGAATTAGGCTCTTTGATTTACTTCCCTGTTTCAGTGACACCGGAGGCATGTTAGAGCAATGTGTTTTAGAAGTCAGAGAAGGAACCTAAAAGCAAAATTTGCTTTTTGTCAACTTGCAGATCATTTCTTTCCCCCCCACCCCCACCCCTCCAATAAACAGGTTAGCTGTAGCAGAAGGTATGGATACAGCACAACATAATTTCTGTTACCATCATAGTTCTTACTAAAAACATGAAGATTTTGACAAAAGGCCCTAACTAATTGATAATGATGCTTTTTTGCAATCATTTTATATAGGATAAAAATGGGCTCAGTAGTCCTTGGCCATGATGTCAGTCTTGGCCCAGGACCTTTGCTGTTGCTTTCAAGGCTTGGGATTGAAGCAGATGAGATCTGGGTGTGGTAGCTCTGCAGTGCCTTTTCTCCATGGCCTCAGGCAAACCCCTGAATTTGAAAAAGTGATTTAGGAACCTATTAAGTTCTCAAAAATAACATAGCTTCATCTCAGAGTGTGGTATTAATTGGAGGCAATTAACTCTCGTTGCTTTCAAAGTTTTTTAGTCTTTCAGTAAATTACCTCTCAGTCACCCCTCCCACCTTCTACATGTGCAGTCATAGAAATAATAAGCCCTGGATATTTAGGGAATGGGTCACAGGGACTGTGTGACAGTTTTAGAGGTCATGCTTTTTTTTTTGTTCAGGCAGAAGCCTTCGCTGTCACCAGGTCCTGTGTCTCTGCTCAGTCCTCCTGCCCTGTTGCATGTTGTACCTGTGCTCATAGGTGTACAACCTTCTTTAGCTTCCCCTTGTTTGCTGTTGCAGCTGCTGCTTTCAGGTATTCAGTGTGCAGCAGAGTTACCTTTTTTGTTCTGCATGGCCTGATGTCAAGGAGATATCAGCTTGGGCTTGAAAACAGCATTACTTGTTTTAGTGGGGAAGTCTGACCAAATTGCTAAATCCTCTCTCTTTTCAATGCTTTTTAATCTGGCTTGGACCTCCTGCTAATCAGCTATTTTCCATCCACTGTGTACTGGGCTGGCTGTAGGCTGAAAGTCAGCCTGGCATCAAGTGCCCAATATATGCAGACAGAAAGCTCTCATGGACACTGGCTGAAAATGACAAAACAAACTGCTGCTGGACCCAGTGACCACTGTAGAGCATCCCAGAGGGTCACTGTGGCTTCATTCCAAGAACAAAAATATCAGTGGAGATTTTAGGACAAAAGGTCATGAAAATTGCCTGCCACAAAGAGTCCAGGAGAAGAGAATAATAGAATCAGAGAATTGTTTTGATTGGAAAAGCCTTCTGAGATCATCCAGTCCAGCCATCAACCCAGCACCACCATGGTCACTAAACCATGTCCCCAGATGCCATGGCCCCACATTTCTGGAACACCACCAGGGATGGGGACTCCACCACCTCCCTGGGCAGCCTGTGCCAATCCCTGACCACTCTCTGAGTAATGAAATTGTTCCTAATCTCCAACCTAACCCTCCCCTGGCACAATTTCAGGCCATTTTCTCTCCTTCTATCACCTGATACTAGGGAGAAGAGACCAACCCTCACCTCACTCCAACCTCCTTTCAGGGAGTTGTAGAGAGCAAGGAGGTCTCCTCTCAACCTCCCCTTCTCCAGACTAAACAACCCCAGTTCCCTCAGCAGTTCCTTGTAAGATTTGTTCTCTGAACCCTTCTCGCTGGGCAGAGCTTCAGCTGCAGAAGGTGGAAGGGGCTGAAAAGAACCACAGTCCAGAAACAATAATTTGTTCTGCTTAAAAGGCAGAGAGAGAAAGGTTATTCACTCTGATCTGCATCCAAGTTGTCTCTGTTTGCACACACTAAGTGGCTGCATTTGCTGTGGTTGTTATTTCAGGTCGGTGTTGCCTCCCTCTATACAATGACAATTTGTGTCTGTGGGAATGAGCAGATCCTGGTTCCTGCCGAGTGATAGCAGCCCTAACCATTTGTAGCCCTGACTCCTGCCACCTGAAGTGCTCTTACCAGCACTCCTGTGCATCTCACCCTTATTATATAGTGTATTAGTGATGGTGGAATTGGGCCCACAATATTATGTCACCAAACAGAAAACACACGACCCTACACCAGCTGTAACAGCATAATAGGATAAGTGCGAGGGAGAAGCAGCAGGATATAATAATAGGTACTCAGCTGCTTCAGAGATGGGGCCTCTGTATCTACCTTGATAGAAGGAAGCTGGAAAACTAGGGCAGCATAAGAACAGAGTGACAGTGTAAGTGCTCCAGGAGGTGGTTGTGGGTGAATTGAAAATGCAGCAATATGGGATGTTATATAATAAATAATAACAATAATATCTCTGCTTAGGCCTGCTCAACCTGAAATACTTTGCCCAGCTGCTTTCCCCAGCTCAAAGTAGTGTTGGGGCCTCTTTGGTATTAGCTTTCTTAATATTTTCTCTTCTCCTGCTCTGTAAAAAGCCTCTGTGTGGTTTTTGTGCTATGTTATGAGTGTAGGGAAGTGTTCACCTGCCTTTCTAGATCTGGAAGTCCTGAATTTCAGTTGCTTGTGGGGTAAAGAAATCTGTATCAATGACCAACGCTGGCCATGCTTTGTGATATTTGAAGGTGGAACTGATGGAGAAACAATATCTGAAGGTGACCTACAGGAAGGCTGGGGAAGGACTATTTAGAAGGGCTTGTAGTGATGGGACGAGGGGCAATGGTTTGAAACTGGAGCAGGGGAGATCTAGGTTGGACATCAGGAGGAAGTTCTTCACAATGAGAGTGGTGAAATCCTGGAAGAGGTTGCCCGGAGATGTGGTTGAGGCCCCATCCCTGGAGACATTCAAGATCAGCCTTGATGTGGTCCATCTTATCCTGATGTAGCTGGAGGTGTCCCTGCTGACTGCAGGGGTGTTGGACAAGATGACCTTTGAGGGTCCCTTCCAACCTGATGAAATCTTTGAAGCTGTGAGAAATGAAGAGTGAGAAATCTCAGCATGTCCTGCCCTGTCTTCTTGGCAGCAGTACCCCATCCGGTATCCCAGGAGGGGTTTTGCTGCAGATTGCAGAAATCTGGGCTTCCGTCTTTGGTTTCTGTGATGGCAGCAGGCCTCTGTGTTGCACTGTATGCTCTTTCAGGCCAAGACATGACTTTCTGGCACTGGTTGCCACATTTAAGGTGTGTTTCCTATGCCACTCTTTGATGTACACTCTCATCTTCGCTCCTGGCTTTGCGGCTTATCTAAGTCACCAATTTTCCTTTTAACTTATTTGCTGACTTAGGTTAAGATCCTCCTGCTTAAGTGATGAGTCATTTTCACTTGCATAAAAAATTTGCATTTTCTTCCACAGAGGCACAGGTTAAATGAACCATTTAGATGATTGAGAGAGAGAGGGATGCCAGGGGAAGTGGTAATGTGTGCTGTGAAGCTCTTGTTATTACTCTTTGATTCAGATTACTTCTATTCAGTTGCTTCCCCAGATGTGAATTGCTGAGCAGTGCCTTCCTCCCCATTGCCTTCCTTTCCTGTATGTCTTGGTTTGAACTGGATTAAACCATATGTATCATAACTCTTCTCAGGTAAATGTAGGTTCTCACTTGGCCTATATTGCAGTATTATCAGGGTGTGCCCTATTTTGCTGATGGATTCTTCTCATAGTATCCCAAAGGCAGAATGCAGTGCTGGTGTCCTGTCTTACAAAGGGGAAACTGAGGCACAGAGAGGCTAAGTGACCTGAGCCAAAGTCAAACAGGGCATGATGGCATTGTAGGGACTCAGGTGAGGATCCTTTCACATTTTAGGCTCAGACCTTCTTTGTGGCATGCTGGTATCTGCTGGCAATGTCCGTATTGCTGGCTGATTTAAGTAGGTGTGTATTTCCAGGGAGGTGGTGGAGTCACCATCCCTGGAGGTGTTCAAAACACCTCGACCATGGCACTTTGGGACATGGTTTAATGGCCATGGTGGTGTTAGTTTGTTGGATCTTAGAGGCCTTTTCTATCTGAAACAGCTCTATGATTCTGTGATTCCCATATGTGCAGTGTGAGCACAGAGACACAAATGCACAGGCAGCATTGAGAAGCTGGAATGTACTTTAGTGGTGAGGGGGTGGTTTGGAAGTGGGGTTTGTTATTAAACAGCCTCTTTGAGTGGGCAGTATGCATGTGTTTCTAAAAATCCAGTGTCTCCTTGCTCTTCCCCCATTTTAGACCTTCTAAAAAAAAAAAAAAGAGGGATGACAAACATCCATATTCAAACCTGCCTTGTGCACATCTCGAGCTCGAAAAGACATTTCCCGCAGCTGTGGGAAAACCTCAGCCTGCCAGCGCTGCTGTGTCACATGATGGGCTTCAATCAGCTTCCAGGCTGCAGTGTGTGGAGCACTGAGCTTGTTTTAACTGCATTTGCACTGATTTGCTCCATGGAGAAGACATGGAGTTCTTTAGCATTATTGATTCCTCCTGACTTATTGGATGCATTAGTTGCCGTTGACCCTGGCATCTTGCTGGAACAGGCTGGCGCGTCATGTGAGGCTGTCTGGCTTTGTCCTTGTTCCCAGTCAATTCCTATTTTGCTCAGCAGATGTCTTTTGTTCCTGACAAAGATTGCTCATCCGATTGTTTGGGGAGGGTCAGTGGGTGTGCCCCGTCCAGCCTGAGGTCCTGGGTCTCAGCCTTTCCTGGCCTCAGACTTACCCTCCCTGCCCACCCCCCTCCCAGTCTGTACTGCGGCTGCTGGGAACAGCAGAAGGAGCTCGGTTTACTTTTTGCCTTTTTTTTTTTCCCCTCCTTCTCCCCAGGGGTCTGGCTGGATTATTTCTGAAGCTGC